>NW_023361232.1:0-231 GCF_001411555.2 Juglans regia
AAAAGTGAAAAGGAGATTGAGCAAACAAGTAAGAGTGAAAGTGAGATTGAGCTAAAAAGCAAGAGTGAAGATGAGATTAAAAAGAAAAGAAATAGTGAGGAAAAAAAAAATGGAGGGAAAAGAGATGAGGTCCAATTCTCATAATTTGGGTCACAAAAATGATCCAACGGAAACGATTTCAAAACTACAAGTTAAATAAAATAATTTAAACGTAATGGTAAAGTCAAATTG
>NW_023361233.1:0-209 GCF_001411555.2 Juglans regia
CGCGGGGCATGCCAGGGGGCTGTCAGGGAAAGCCATGGGGCTGTCAAGGCATGGCCCGGGGGCACCGTGCTACCCTCGCTGTGCATGCCATGGGGCATGCCATGGGCACCACCGAGGCAAGCCATGGGGCTGTCAAGGCATCGCCCGTGGGCACCGTGCTAACCTCGCTGTGCATGCCACGGGGCTGTCAAGGCAGGCCATGGGGCGTG
>NW_023361234.1:0-232 GCF_001411555.2 Juglans regia
GCCATGGGGTAGACTAGAGCACCCGAGGGCTAGCCAACGTGAGAAAGCCCCTAGCACGACCGATTGCCCCCATCAACAAGCCCATGCGCGGCACTAGGTGCCACCAAATCCGTCCCTAAAGCACAAGGTTGTTGCTAGAAAGCAAGCGAGAATGTAGGAATCACCCCCACGAAAGCGAGCCCAAAAAACGGTCGTCGCCCGTCAAACCCCATGGAAGCGAGGCCAGCATCAT
>NW_023361235.1:0-235 GCF_001411555.2 Juglans regia
TCGCGTAGCCATGGGTTTGGATCAGATCTCCGTTTGGATTGGGATCGGAAGGACGCTAGTATGTCGCCCAACGATTATATCAACTGTACGTAATTAGTTTGATGGGTGCGATCATACCAGCACTAATGCACCGGATCCCATCAGAACTCCGCAGTTAAGCGTGCTTGGGCGAGAGTAGTACTAGGATGGGTGACCTCCTGGGAAGTCCTCGTGTTGCACCCCTCGTTTTTGTTTT
>NW_023361236.1:0-211 GCF_001411555.2 Juglans regia
CCTCGTGTTGCACCCCTCGTTTTTGTTTTTTCCGCCTTGCGAGATAAATTGACAAGAAGGAGCACTCGGGAGTGGATTTTTGGGAAAATCTCGCCCTGCCCATCGCGTCGCCATGGGTTTGGATCAGATCTCCGTTTGGATTGGGATCGGAAGGACGCTAGTATGTCGCTCAAGGATTATATGAATTTTAAGTAATTAGTTTGATGGGTGC
>NW_023361237.1:0-215 GCF_001411555.2 Juglans regia
TTTTTTTTTTTTTTTTACATTTTTTTAATGTATGATCCACCATTTTACAAAGGTCATTACGAGATTTGTCTATTTAAAATTTGTACAACAGGTTTAATAGAGTGGTTTTCAAGCAGGCTTCGCACATATTCAATCACAACCCAAATAAAATCAACTCTTCTTCATGTCTCAAATAACAACTAGAAATAATATAACATTAACATAAGTATCCATAA
>NW_023361239.1:0-201 GCF_001411555.2 Juglans regia
CTGTCAAGGCAAGCCACGGGGCTGCCAAGGCAGGCCATGGGGCGTGCGAGCGGGGCTGCCAAGGCATGCCATGGGGCTTGCCACGGGGCTGTCAAGGCAAGCCATGGGGCTGTCAAGTCAGGCCATGGGGCTTGCCATGGGGGCGTCAAGGCAAGCCATGGGGCGTGCGGGGGGGGCTGTCAAGGCAGGCCAGGGGGCTGG
>NW_023361240.1:0-219 GCF_001411555.2 Juglans regia
GAAAAATTGTGAGGCTTGCTCCTACTTCAAGATATGATTTTTCTAAGCATGCCTGCAAAAAATCTCGTCCAAATTCAAAGTATTTCGATAAAAAAGGCCTTTAGGTTTCCTCGGACATTTGATGTTTCCTCCTGCCGGTTGGGATTTGGCTCTAAATGCTCTTTAGGGGGGGCATGCAAGCCCCAACATGGTCAGCCAGGAGGGCTGACCATGCCGCCC
>NW_023361241.1:0-209 GCF_001411555.2 Juglans regia
TGTTAACCGTATTTGTGGAAGGTGCATTACATGTAGAAAGGCCAAATCTAAGGTTTTGCCACATGGGTTGTATACTCCCTTACCCGTTCCTAGTGAGCCATGGGTAGACATATCTATGGACTTTGTTTTGGGGCTGCCTAGGACCAAAAGGGGTAGAGATTCTATTTTTGTTGTTGTTGATAGATTCAGTAAGATGGCACATTTCATTC
>NW_023361242.1:0-224 GCF_001411555.2 Juglans regia
TCTCTAGCCCATTCCCCACTGTGCGCCGCCGTACGCGGCCACCCACGACCACCCATGGCCACCATGGACCTCCTCTCCCTTTCCCCGAGCTCCTCCATGTGACCCATGGCCAGAAGCTCTCCCTCCACCTCACGGCTCCTCACTCACGCCCGCACGGGTTGCACGCCGTGCACCCCCGTGCACCGCCACCCATGGCTGATGACCGCCATGTCCAGCCTCCTCAG
>NW_023361243.1:0-228 GCF_001411555.2 Juglans regia
CCCCCCCCCAAATCCCAGCCCCTATCTCGTCGCCGGTAGCCCGCACGCACCCTCCAAAGCCGCGGCCCCCATTCGCTCCAGCGCCGCCGTCGCTCCACCTCCGGCCACCATCTTCCTACCACATCATCCCCGACCTCTTGGCAACCCTTTGGACCCAACCCCGGCTCCGATCCGTCACCTGTGAAGCCACACTAAGTACATTTCCGATTTCGACTTTTTGGCCTTAAA
>NW_023361244.1:0-202 GCF_001411555.2 Juglans regia
AACCTCGCTGTGCATGCCATGGGGCATGCCATGGGCACCACCGAGGCAAGCCATGGGGCTGTCAAGGCATCGCCCGTGGGCACCGTGCTAACCTCGCTGTGCATGCCACGGGGCTGTCAAGGCAGGCCATGGGGCGTGCCAGGGGGCTGGCAAGGCAAGCCATGGGGCATGCCCGCGGGGCTGGCAAGGCATGCCATGGGGC
>NW_023361245.1:0-244 GCF_001411555.2 Juglans regia
AAAATTAATTTTATAATAATTGATTTCATTCTTTTTTAAAAAGATTGCACGTTTCTTATGTAGTCTACGATTATATATAGAATTACTTCAAAACCTGGATCCATATGCAGATCTATGTCAAATACGACCACAAACAACCAGGCTTCAAAGCTGCTGTACTCGAACATACTGCCAACTTCCAATTGTCAATTGTCAAGAGAGGTATGATGTTGAAGATCCACCTGTAATCGGGTAAAAAAAAAAA
>NW_023361246.1:0-214 GCF_001411555.2 Juglans regia
TCTCCGTTTGGATTGGGATCGGAAGGACGCTAGTATGTCGCTCAAGGATTATATGAATTTTAAGTAATTAGTTTGATGGGTGCGATCATACCAGCACTAATGTACCGGATCCCATCAGAACTCCGCAGTTAAGCGTGCTTGGGCGAGAGTAGTACTAGGATGGGTGACCTCCTGGGAAGTCCTCGTGTTGCACCCCTCGTTTTTGTTTTTTCCG
>NW_023361247.1:0-234 GCF_001411555.2 Juglans regia
TAATTACTTAAAATTCATATAATCCTTGAGCGACATACTAGCGTCCTTCCGATCCCAATCCAAACGGAGATCTGATCCAAACCCATGGCTACGCGATGGGCAGGGCGAGATATCCCGAAAAATCCACTCCCGAGTGCTCCTTCTTGTCAATTTATCTCGCAAGGCGGAAAAAACAAAAACGAGGGGTGCAACACGAGGACTTCCCAGGAGGTCACCCATCCTAGTACTACTCTC
>NW_023361248.1:0-228 GCF_001411555.2 Juglans regia
CACCCCTCGTTTTTGTTTTTTCCGCCTTGCGAGATAAATTGACAAGAAGGAGCACTCGGGAGTGGATTTTTCGGGAAATCTCGCCCTGCCGATCGCGTAGCCATGGGTTTGGATCACATCTCCGTTTGGATTGGGATCGGAAGGACGCTAGTATGTCGCTCAAGGATTATATGAATTTTAAGTAATTAGTTTGATGGGTGCGATCATACCAGCACTAATGCACCGGAT
>NW_023361249.1:0-228 GCF_001411555.2 Juglans regia
ACACCACAGTGTAAAATACACTGTGGCCGTGGGTCACAAATACCCACTTTTCAACGGAGACAAACGAAGACCCCAAAATGATAGGGTAGGGCCTAGAGAGGTCGGTGAAGCCAATGGTGGTGGGGGTTTGCCGTGGATGACGGCGCAAATGGTGGTTTAAGGCCAAAAACGTACAAATCGGAAATGGACTTGGTGGGGCTTCACCGGTGACGGATCGGAGCTGGGGTT
>NW_023361250.1:0-215 GCF_001411555.2 Juglans regia
CTTAACTGCGGAGTTCTGATGGGATCCGGTGCATTAGTGCTGGTATGATCGCACCCATCAAACTAAATACTTAAAATTCAAATAATCCTTGAGCGACATACTAGCGTCCTACCGATCCCAATCCAATCGGAGATCTGATCCAAACCCATGGCTACGCGATGGGCAGGGCGAGATTTTCCGAAAAATCCACTCCCGAGTGGTCCTTCTTGTCAATT
>NW_023361251.1:0-253 GCF_001411555.2 Juglans regia
GTAAAGAGGTTTTGAGTTGAGATGAGTTTAATGATTTGAGAGTTGGGTATTTAGATGTCAGACTCAGCTTAAAATAGAGTGAATGAATTGAGTCTAAGTTCCAAATGTGACCTTAAAGTATTAAGGAAAAACTCTCCAAGTTCCACTAAAGAACTTAACTCCAAATAACATAAAATCATCAACCTACTAAATAAGACTCTCAAATAAAGACTTGTACCATTTAGCATTTATTCCTCTATGATCATCAAACTAT
>NW_023361252.1:0-241 GCF_001411555.2 Juglans regia
CACATAACCCGCACCCGTGACCATCCCTGCACCATCTGCGACCCCAACGTGTAGCATTAAATCTGTTTCATCCTCTGTTTCAACAAGAGACGTCAACTAATTATACCCGTAGCTGGGCCGTATACCATGTTTCACCCCCGTGGTAGGGTTATAAACCACCATTATACCCGTGGCTGGGCCTTAACAGAAACAGAACAGATTTCATCGAAAATCCGGTTACAAACATATACAGAATCAGAAC
>NW_023361253.1:0-234 GCF_001411555.2 Juglans regia
TGTGATGTATGGAAGGTTCTATCTTCTCTGGAGCAACGAGGGCTGGCCGACCTAACTTGTATGGGCCGGGTTTTCGATGGTGAAGGAGTAATAGGGGACACTGTGATAATAGTGAGGAAGGGACGTAACTTTAATGATAGTTTTATCTCCATCTCAGAATTTGGTCGTGATAAGAGGAGAGGATTGCTTGTGATTCCGGAAGGAAGGAAGGGGGAGGGATGGAAGAAGCTTGCT
>NW_023361254.1:0-272 GCF_001411555.2 Juglans regia
AAGTTTTTTAAATCTCAAAATAAAAATAATATTAAAAAATTATATCCTAACAATATTTCTTATTCGACTTTCTCTCTTCTCCCAAAATTCAATAAATACTTAACTCAAACTATCTCATTACTATTTACAAATTTTCTTCCTCCTATTGGATACTAATTGATCCCACCAAATAATCGCATAATCAGTGAACTCAATTACAGCCAACTTCATCTTTTTCTGCTCAGAGTAATTATGACAATCAAACACCAACTCTATTCTTTTCTCCCACTCTA
>NW_023361255.1:0-262 GCF_001411555.2 Juglans regia
CACGGGCGATGCCTTGACAGCCCCATGGCTTGCCTCGGTGGTGCCCATGGCATGCCCCATGGCATGCACAGCGAGGTTAGCACGGTGCCCACGGGCCATGCCTTGACAGCCCCATGGCTTTCCTTGACAGCCCCCTGGCATGCCCAGCGAGGTTAGCACGGTGCCCCCGGGCCCTGCCTTGGCAGCCCGATGGCTTGCCTTGGCAGCCCCACTGGCATGCCCCATGGCTTGCCTTGACAGCCCCGTGGCTTGCCCCATGGCA
>NW_023361256.1:0-208 GCF_001411555.2 Juglans regia
GTTGAAAGCTATCATGAGGCGGAGATTTGTACCTAGCCACTACTATAGAGACCTCTACCAAAAATTACAAAATCTTATACAGGGGTCTAGGAGTGTAGAGGACTTCCATAAGGAGATGGAGGTGGCTATGATTCGGGCTAATGTAGTGGAGGATCGGGAGGCCATAATGAAAAGATTTTTGAGGGGGTTGAATAGGGAGATAGCCAAT
>NW_023361257.1:0-205 GCF_001411555.2 Juglans regia
TTACAAATAAAATAAAATGTTTCATCACTTCGTAACAAAAATCACTCGTTACGGAACTAACCTGCTTAAATTTATACCCCCTGCCTTCCCCTCACGACCCCCCCCGCGCGCACCAGCCGCTGTCTGGCGCTCTCTCTCTCTCGTCTCCTCCTTCCCATTACCGGCTCCAGCCTCCTTCCCTTCATCCTGGTAAGTGTAGCCGAAT
>NW_023361258.1:0-7509 GCF_001411555.2 Juglans regia
CTCTTGTTGGAATAATTTTGTTCCCTAGTTGACCATTTACAAGTATTACATATTGAACTGAACACACACACTGCATAATCAACTCGACCCAGTTTTCTTGGAATCTAAGTTTCTGCATAACAACCCTTAAAAACTCCCCACTCCCCCCTATCATAAGCTTTGGACATATCCAACTTGACTGCCATATTTCTATTCTTTCCTTTTTGTCTATGTTTCATAGAGTTTAAGGCCTCATAAGAAATAATAACATTATCAGTAATCAATCTTCCAGCTATGAAAGCACTTTGGCTTTGAGAAATAACTTCAGGTAAAACCACATTTAATCTATTAGCAAGTGTTTTTGCAATAAGTTTATAAAATACATTACATAAACTAATTGGTCTGAACTCTCCAACAGAAACTGGATTCTTAACTTTTGGAATCAAAGCTAGAAAAGTAAAGTTACAATCCTAATCACCAATCAAACTCCAATACACTTGATAGAAGTAGGCCCCAAACCCATTTGGTCCATGAGATTTTAAAGGGGCCATTTGTTTCAAAGCATACTCCACTTCCTACTTAGTGAATTCCTGCAAAAGAAAGTTGTTCATCTCACTAGTAATCTTATGTTCCAATCTCTCCACCCATTTATTAATAACATCCTCAGTTGGCTCAGTAGAGTTATAAATCTCTTGAAAATGCAGCTTAAAAGCCTCCTGAATACCACACTGGTATGGTCTTAGCACAGATTGGCCATCCATGATCTCCACAATCCTATTCTTCTTTTATCTTTGGGTAGCATAGGCATGAAAGAAACGAGTATTCCTATCACCACAAGCATACCAACTCCTCCTTGCCCTTTGCCTCCACTTTAAATCCTCTTCCTCCAATAATATCCCCACTTCCTTCTGTAAAACTTTAATTCTGTCAATATTGGATCCACATCCTTCATCTTGTAATCGTTTGAGCAAAGCAGATTTATCTTCAATCTCCTTATCCGTCTGCATAGTATGTTGTTTGCTCCATTGCCGCAAAGAATTACCATATTGTTTCAATGATGCTTGGATTGATCTTCCCACTGAGTTAACACTTGCTATACCAATCCCCCAACTAGCAACTATAACTTCTTTACACTATTCCTCCTTGCTCCACCAAGCCTCAAATCTAAACAATTTTTTCCTGGACTGAAGCCCATTCATATCTTTTCTTAGTGTCACGATCAAAGGTGGTTTATGATCAAAACATCTTGCCACTAGCTCTTTCACAGTAACAGAGTGATAAAGGTCTCTCCACCTTCTATTTGCAAGGGCCCTATCCAACCTTTCCTTTGTATAACTCCCCTCTCCCTGATTATTGCTCCAAATAAAACCATCCCCCTTATAACCCAAGTCACTTAAATCATTGTCATCCACCACCTTTCTAAATGAAGCCATTTGAATTTCTGGTCAAGCTGTTCCATCCCATTTCTCTCTTTGTACTAGAATCTCATTAAAATCTCCAATAATGCAGTTCAGGTCCACCATTAATTCTAGTCAATAGATCCCACAAAAGTTGTCTTTGTCCCACCTCTGAGTAACCATAAAATCTTGTCAGCTTCCACCTAGATTTGACATTCCCATCATAAAGCCACCCACTAATATGTCTCTGTGAGTAGTTGATAAGTTCAAATTTTGTTGCATCCTTCCACAAAACAGCTAGACCACCACTCCTCCCCACATGATCCATACCAAAACACCCATCAAATCCAATCTTTCTCTTAATAGCTTTTAACTTGTTAACTTTCAGGTAAGTAATTTCCATAAGGAAAATTACCTTTGGGCTCTTATCCTTTACTAACATGTAAAGGTCATGAACTGTCCGAGGGTTCCCAAGCCCTCGACAGTTCCAGCTTAAAATATTCATGGCTCTCGGCAGGGCAGGGCTGTTCCACAGCCTCTGCCAATAGAACATGATGATCATTTGAATTAGTAGTCACAACATTACCTTTCCATTTCTTGCTAAAAACCTGGTTCTCCTCCTCATCAATCAGAGATAAACCATTCCTTTTACTGGCCACACGACCCTTGCTTGGATTCAGTTTCAAACTAGCCATAACTCTAGCCTGTCTCTTCCATCCCCCCTTTTGTTACTGTTGTAGACATCCTTCTCTTTATTTTCTATCACGTGTGATGGACCCTTTTGATTTAAACTGGCCTTAGTAATATTAATAGAGTCAAGAATACCCTTGGTAATCTACTTACTATTTAAAATAACCTGCCTCTCTTCGTCAGCCTGCAGTTGGCCCACAACAATACGAGAATTCAAATAAGAACCATCCCCTTTTTTAGCCATGTTTCCCTTAACTTTAGTAACCATATCTGCAGTTTGAATAATTCTCCCCTTATCCACCTCTTTCAAACGTGCCTTAACTGCTCTCTTATCCACCTCAATGACACTAATTGTTCCTACTCTCTCGGGACCTATAGTAACCAATGCCTCCTCCATACCATACTGCTCACCACCATACTCCGATGACACTGTAGGGGAAAAACTGTCACTTGAAAAACCTTCTACCCTCCTCAGCAAACTCCTTCCCTTGATCAAGCACTGACTCACCAGAATTAGTTTGGGATTTGAACCTCCCCCTTCTCATACCAAAATTTGCTCAAAGTTAGGAACCATATTGAGTTTCTCCCTTACTAAGTTTTAAACTCCCATTACTATGAGTGCAACCTTGATCACCATGACAAAACATACCGCAATTGAGGTGAATTCTAGGTAATTTCTCATATCTATTTGGCACCCACATACTCCTAGAGCCAAGCTTAATAGTTCTACCACGAGCCATTGACTTCTTCAAATCCAAATTCACTCTAACCCAAAGGTATTTACCCCATCCCATATCCCCATCCGACACATCCACATCGACTACATCTCCTAGTGTATTGCCAATCAATTCCCCATACCTTTGATTCATACAGTAGAAAGGTAAGTTATGGAGTTGAATCCAAAATAATTCAGAATTGAACTCCATAGCATGTGGTTTTATCAAACTGTCTAAATTCTTCAAAACAAACAAATTGGTATCAAATAACCATGGTATTCCAGCCATCACCTTAGTACAATCACCTGGATTGGCAAAAGAGATAACAAAAGTATTAGCCCTCAATTCTACAAACTCCACATCCTTATTCACTTTCCAAATTTTGAGCATGGTCAATTTGACAACCTCTTTACTCAAAAATCGATCTGATAGTACCTTTTCAACCACATTTATATTCTCTCTCTCCTTCAAACCTTCTCACTTATCCTCCTGGATACAAATCTCCTGTTGTTCCCCCTCATTCAGTTTCAACTTATTCCAAACCTCTTCAAGTTCCTCCATCACTCACCCTCTCTCAATTTCGCTATTTTGCTCGAAATAAGCAAACAAAACAGCACTATACTCACCTCTACTCAGTTGGAGTAGAGAGACTTTCACTCCACCCCTTTCAGTCAGTTACGAGCGAAAGAGAGAAGAATGGGATGGTTGTTACTTAGCTAGAAGTCATATAATTTTGCATTTAGATAATCTAATGCAGATATTTTTATGTAAAATAAGTCAAATTATGCATTTCACTGGCATTTGGATAATTCAATGACAGTGCTCTAAATGGAAAGTTCTCTCCTTAATCATCATGGTAGTTCAATAATTGATTGAGGCCAAGTTTCGAGTTAGTAATTTTCTTCGTATCTTAATGTATCATATAATTAAAATTATTTAAATACTTATTAATATTAATTGATATGACATCTTATAATAGGATGAGAGTACCATGTATATGTCCACACTACGAGACTATTTAATAATTACTTAATATTTTAGAGACGCATCTAGCTCTCCCACGAGTGCTATTGAATTTGGTTGGGGGTGGGGGTATTCGCCTCAAATGTTCAGAAACAAAAGTGCATAAAAGGATTAGGAAATCTTGGTTTTTTCGGTACTACAAATCTTTTGATGTTGGGCGTGTGACAAGGTACAAAAAGGAGCCTTGAAGACTAGGTTCAATTGAATCAATTCTCAGCTGAAACATTCAAACTTGGTTGATATGCGGGCTGATTTCTTAAATCAATATGAGAAAAAAAAAAAGAAGATAAAGAGTGGCTGGCCAACTGTAAGAGTTGAGAATACTTGAGAAGTGTTGAGAATGTTTGTGAATAGCTATGAGTATAAATTGGAGTGAGTTTGTGGGTCCTATTGAGAATATTTTGAGTTGGTTGGATGTATGAAGTATGTTGAGTTGTTGACTTTTGAATAGATGATTGAAAAAGATGTGGGTCCTATCAATGATTGATTTTTTTTAATAATAATTTTATTTATATATAATAGTGATAAATATTATAGAATGTTTGTGAATAATTATGAGTAAGATTGAAGTGGGTTTGTGAGTCCCATTTAGAGTATTTTGAGTTGTTTGGATGTATTAAGTATGTTGAGTTCTTGACTTTTGGATAGATAATTGGAAAATATGAGGGTCCCATCAATGATTAATTTTTTTTTAATGATGATTTTATTTATATATAATAGTGATAAATATTATAGTGGAGAGACTTTGGTACGAATATGATTCATTATGTTTGGCATGTGAAATATTTTCATAAGTACGAAAATACTTGAAAAGTATTGAGAAAACTTTGCTACCCAAACGTAGTTATCACTTCTAAGGTATTCTCAACAACTCAACATATATGTGATTCCCTAGACCGAATGATGGCAAGTCAGGCTAGTTTTTGCTTGAGACTATTTAATAATTACTTATATTTTAGAGACGCATCTAATTCTCTCACGAGTGCTATTGAATTTGGTTGGGCCCAAAGGTTCGGAAACAAAAGTGCATATAAAGATTAGAAAATTTTGGTTTTTTCTGTACCACAAGTATTTTGTGTTGGGTGTGTGACAAGGTACAAAAAGGAGCCTTGAAGGCTAGGTTCAATTGAATCAATTCTTAGCTGAAACATTCAAACTTGGTTAATATGCGGACTGATTTCTTAAATTAATATGAGAAAAAAGGAAGAAGATAAAGAGTGGCTAGCCAACTGCAAGACATACAAAGGAATTGTTTAGGGGTTGGGCTCAGATCGGACTCAGCAAAGTTTGTCTTTGAGCATATCATGATATTTCTCAAATCTTGACCACTTAAAGAGATTAATTCACCCTGAAAACCCCTTATTTATTAAGAGAAAGGGAATCGCATGTATTATCTTAATATATAGTGGAAACCAAATTCAAGAAAAAACATATCAAAATAATTGTTCTTTTTCAACCATAGTAGTAAAGCAACCAATAACTTTAACTATTTCCTTCATCACATCGACATGGAGATGTTGGTGCTGTTAACAGTGACATTGACCTTCTTCATACCGGTGGCAGCTGTGATGATTCCAACCTTGATGATGCTGGTGGTGGTGGTGGTGGCGGCAGCAGCCTCGGACTTGGCCTAGGCTTCGGCATAAATGGAGGCATGCCATAATGTTTTTGTATATTCCGAGCAGGGGGTGGTGGTGATGGTGCTTTATTTCTGTGGGAAACCACCTTCAAATATTTAGGATAGAAGTGGTTGGACTGAGGTTGATCAAAGTAGTAGGACATAGAGGCGTGGGCACCCATAAAAGCAGATCCAAAGAGTAGTAGTCCCCCATAGATAAACACTAAGGTCATCAGCAGATACCTTGTCATGACACCCATTTCTTACTGATCTTTTTTTTTTTTTTTTTCCTTTCTTTGAAGGGGATTGTTTCGATCGGTATGCCTTTATAAGTGTTTGATGTTTTTATAAATGTTTAATTACATCATGATTTGTGTTTGCACAGGAAAAAAAAAAAAGGGTCATGGTTTGTGTGTGGACTTGCTACAGCAAGTAGTCAATGGAGGAGCCGGCTTCCGGGAAAGGTTGAACTTACAAAACAAAAAAACAAACAAGCTGTCAATGGAGGGAAACTTCCGATGAAGAAAGGCTGGTCTTTATCATGAAGTGAAAATAAACATTAACATTTTTTTCATCCGCATGAAAATGTAAAAAAAAAAATATTCCTTAAAATGATACGTAACATTACTTAGTTTTAATTATTATTATTTTCTTTTAATATGATGTCAAATGATCAACATGATGTGTCATGAAAATCCCTCCGAATTTTTAGAATTTTCTACTTAAGGTTTCATTTGGTAATTAAACTAATCTCAACTCATTATTATAACTTTTTTAAATTCAAATACAAAATATAATAAATAATTCAATTTTTTTAAATTTTAAAATAATAATAATATTAAAAAATAATATTTAATAATATTTTATTATCTCAATTTAACTCAACTCAGTCGTTCAACATTCAAACGCAACTTATAGAAATTTCTTCAAATCTCAAGCACTATTTCCTGAACTTCTAAATTTTAAATACCATATTTGTTTTTTGGCATCAAATGTGGAACCCCATTGGCAAGATTTTTTTTTTAAAGTCTACTATGCCATCCTAAAATGACCGCTCAGTGAATTTTTTTTCTTTTTTTTTTTTTACTTAATGATGAAGAAAATGATTTTAAGTGTAGTGATGTATTTTTTATTTTTTAAAAATATTTAAATATATTAAAAAATGTGAATAGAAAAATTTTTAAAAAAAAAGTTACTTTTGTAACTATTGGTAACACTGAGCGTTACTACTCAGACGGTAGAGTAGCACTGCTTTTTTTTTTTTTTTGGATTGCTACACGCCCTAATTGCAAGTGTACACAGCTATTTTTGTCAAAAGAAAAAGGAAAAATAGGTCAAACACCCTTTGTAATTTGCTGCTTTTGGATTTTACGGATCTAAATTATAAAATGTGAAAATTAAAAACTATATTTCCTGAACTTCCAAATTTTAAACACCATGATTTTTGTTTCTTTTAAAAAAGTTGATAAGAAAGTCATTGTTTACGGTAGGAGAATGAGCGGGGAAGAGGAGGCAGGGAGGGTGGTACAAAAGAGGGAATGGACTCCCAACTCCCACCGCCAAATGGGGATACATATCTGCAAGCAGGGAGAAAGCAAGGACTATAATCTTGGAGGGGCGGGATACTTTTAGTTTTAGGCCTGGAATAAATAGTTAAATTGAGATTTTTTAAGAATATCTTTAACAAAATGATAAAAAAAAAAAAAAATATGTAAAAAATAAGAAAGAAACGAATAAATTTCAGATTTGCATTTTTTCATAAAGACTGGTAATTTTACATTCTAAGCTTTTCATATATTGCAACCAAATGGTGAGGTTGAACTATGAAAACGACTATATAAGAATTAAATAAAAGAGATAATATTAATATATATATATGTGAACCATAAGCTACGTTTTGTATTTTGCTAAATAATATATAACAGTAAAATATATTTAAAAAAATTTTAGTCAGTGCAATTACATACCGCATAACTAGCTATCTAGTGAATATCATGAAATTTTTGTTAAATACGTTTTATCTAGATAATACAAGTTTTGAAAGAGAAATAATTTGATATAAATATTATTATTTAATCTAATTTTT
>NW_023361259.1:0-206 GCF_001411555.2 Juglans regia
GCAACTCCTATTTTTACCACTTTGCCCAAGCTTTGTAGAAAACCAATTGAGCGCAGAGTGACAAAAATAAGAGGTTAGAGTCTTTTGTTCGCGGGCATCCTGTGGTACTACCATGACGATTGGGTAAGTATGCCCCAACACGGGGGGAATTGGAGCAACTCTTATTTTTACCACTTTGCCCAAACTTTGTACAAAACCGATTCAGC
>NW_023361260.1:0-208 GCF_001411555.2 Juglans regia
GCTCCCGCAAAGGGTGTTGGTCGAGTAAGACAGCAGGACGGTGCCCACGGGCCATGCCTTGACAGCCCCGCTCGCACGCCCCATGGCTTGCCTTGACAGCCCCGTGGCTTGCCTTGGCAGCCCCGCTGGAAGCCCCATGGCTTGCCTTTGCAGCCCCCTGGCAAGCCCCATGGCCTGCCTTGACAGCCCCCCTGGAAGCCCCATGGCC
>NW_023361261.1:0-212 GCF_001411555.2 Juglans regia
GTTCGGATGTTATAATTAAACGTCCGACCGTATGTGATTTACGTGCGAAAGTAAATATTCACGTTCGAACGTATGTCGTTTAATAATATTCACGTCCGAATGTAAGACGATTAACGTTTGAACGTGGAAGCCGTAACGGCTCGGGAATTTAAACGTCGTACGTTCGAATGTCTTGGTGAAACGTTCGAACGTTTCGACGCAGAATGGCTGAG
>NW_023361262.1:0-202 GCF_001411555.2 Juglans regia
GGGGCTGCCAAGGCATGCCATGGGGCTTGCCACGGGGCTGTCAAGGCAAGCCACGGGGCTGCCAAGGCAGGCCATGGGGCGTGCGAGCGGGGCTGCCAAGGCATGCCATGGGGCTTGCCACGGGGCGGCCAAGGCAAGCCATGGGGCTTCCCACGGGGCCGTCAAGGCAAGCCACGGGGCTGCCAAGGCAGGCCATGGGGCG
>NW_023361263.1:0-227 GCF_001411555.2 Juglans regia
CTCTCTAGGGGCCATCAGGCTGGGGGGATTTTCCCCTTGAATAACCCGAGCTGCACTTGCCGGAAACTCCTTGCCGGCCTGTGTATCCTTGGGATTAGTCGAGATGCTGTTCCCGGACACCCGGTGCCAACCATTTTTTTTTTTTTTTTTTTTTTCAGAACATAAATTAAATAATTAAATTTCTCTATCCTTATTAACTTATGTTTTTGGGAAAATTGTTGATATAA
>NW_023361264.1:0-246 GCF_001411555.2 Juglans regia
TAATCGGATCTTCGATGAAATCCGTTCTGTTTCTGTTAAGGTCCAGCCACGGGTATAATGGTGGTTTATAACCCTACCACGGGGGGGAAACATGGAAAATGGCCCAGCCACGGGTATAATGGTGGTTTATAACCCTACCACGGGGGTGAAACATGGAATATGGCCCAGCCACAGGTATAATGGTGGTTTATAACCCTACCACGGGGGTTAAACATGGTATTGTCCCAATGTGATATTAAATGAAGA
>NW_023361266.1:0-208 GCF_001411555.2 Juglans regia
TGTTTTCTCCGCCTTGCGAGATAAATTGACAAGAAGGACCACTCGGGGGTGGATTTTTGAGAAAATCTCGCCCTGCCCATCGCGTAGCAATGGGTTTGGATCAGGTCTCCGTTTGGATTGGGATCGGAAGGACGCTAGTATGTCGCTCAAGGATTATATGAATTTTAAGTAATTAGTTTGATGGGTGCGATCATACCAGCACTAATGC
>NW_023361267.1:0-209 GCF_001411555.2 Juglans regia
CTAACCTAGAACCCACAAAGGGTGTTGGTCGATTAAGACAGCAGGACGGTGGTCATGGAAGTCGAAATCCGCTAAGGAGTGTGTAACAACTCACCTGCCGAATCTACTAGCCCCGAAAATGGATGGCGCTGAAGCGCGCGACCTATACCCGGCCGTCGGGGCAAGTGCCAGGCCCCGATGAGTAGGAGGGCGCGGCGGTCGCTGCAAAA
>NW_023361268.1:0-20852 GCF_001411555.2 Juglans regia
CATCGTTACCTGACTCCCCCCCCCCATTGGGAGATAATGATCAGGTGTAGTTAGCTGACTAACTGGCCATCTCCATTGAAGGGTCGAGACAAGACAAGAAGCTGGGAGAGTCCCTGCCTGAACTCCTAATCCATTACACACCCTAACAAGGAAATCAAAGAAAAGGTAACGAAGGAAGGAGGAAAGTAAATAGTTCGCAAAGGAAAGAGACGATGTCATTGATATGTATATATTGTACAAGGAGCACGAAAAAAAAAAGAAGAAGGGAGAAAAATTCGTCTGGGAAGGCGTCTAGCATCAAGTCTGAGCCTATGGAGGTGTCGTGCTTCAGGGCTTATGGGTCTGGAGGTAGGGTTGCCGGGCCAAGGGACCTTAAGTCGCCCTATGGATTCTCCAACACGTGGTCCTGCATTCTCTTCAAGCCCTATATGTAACCACACGACTAGGCTTGGTCTCGGATAAACGAGGCCGACCTCAGTTGTGCATCCATGCAAGGGACTATGTCTTGCACATATGTCAAGTCTCCCTTCAAATCCCTGGCGAGAACGTTGATGGAGGTTAACTAGCCTGCCACATCGGCCAATTTGGCAACCGCCTTGTCCGCCTGAGTCTTCTCTATGAATTCTATAGCGGGGGCCAGGGCAACCTTGACCTCTAAGTCCTTCACCCACTATGACTGAAGCACAGCCTCAAGTCTATGCTGCCCCAATTTCCTCCTGTGATTTAGCAAGATCAGACTTAAGCGTAGCCTTCTACCAGTGAAGCTGAGCCATCCTCTTCCATCTCTGCTGATGGTTGAATTCTGCCTTGATGAGGGCCTCATCCAATCTCTCCTTCTCTTCCCCCTCCTGCCTGGCATGCCATAAGGCTAGTTTGGCCAAGGAGTGGAGTGCCCGGTTCTCTTCCTCTAGGGCTCCTCGGTCATCCACTATGAAAGTCGCCAATTGCTCTATCGACTGTCGCAAAAGCAAAACGGAGTTAGAATCGAGCAAACCAAGATGAACTAAAAAGAAAGAAAAGGACGAGAGAAAAGGACGCCCTAAAACGTACCCCGGAAAAGAGGTCCCTTAGTGCCTTGGTCATTTCCTAGACAAACTCTTCACAAGCCCTTTCCAATCCTGACTAATAAGGAGATGAAAGGGAATCCAAGACCGGACCCCTTGCTCCTAAGGTCGAAAGTAGGATGACGTCTCGACACCATCCTTTGTGTCACCTTCAAGCGCCCCAGAGACTCGCCCACTGGAGCCATATCCAATTTCTAGCCTAGGCACGTCGCCTTGGCCCCCAGCCCCCTCAGACATCGGCTCCTCGGGGACAAGCTTCCCCTTGAACTAATGGAAGGGACTTGCCCTACCGCCTGCCCCAGATCCTCGCAGATTGATTTCTCCCCGCCTACACCCAACATCATGGCCTCAGCCTCGGGTGGGGTAGACAAGACTTCCTTGGCCTTTGCTGGCTCCATCCCTGCCTCGGATTCGAGCACGATAGCAGGGTCCACCCTTGCCTTCTCCGACAACATCCCTGCCTCAGTCTCAGGCGAGGTAGGTGAGGCTTCATTGGCCTCCATCGAAACCATCCTTGCCCCAGACCCGAGCAAGACAATCGAGTCCTCTTGGTCCTTCACTGGTGCCATCCCAGCTTTGATCTCCACCTCCCCCCCCCCCCAACCCTTGATTTTCCCTTTCTTCAGCCACCATGGCTTCAGGCTTTAGGCTTAGGCTCGGCTCATGACCCATATCAACCTTCAGGGGAACTTCTGCCTAGACAACTTCATGCTCAGAAGAGTACTCAAAGGGGGACTCAGGGATAGAGACCCTCTCCTCACCAAGGTTAGACGCTCCCTCATCTTTGCCTAACAGTGCTTGTACCCCTACAACTGGGAACCCTTAGCTGCCTACCTTGACGACCACGGGGGAAGAGATCATTTCTATGTTAATTTTGGGCGATGAAACAACGACCGTGGACTCTCTAGGGGTTGATTTCAAGAGAGCTCTGTAGAAATGCAGTGTAAGCATCGGATAAGGGTCTCAACTACCTTTATGGTGTCCAGCGGGATGGATAAAGACATGACTAGAGAAACCAGAGGGGAAATCACAACCTGAGGAACCTTGGACATCTTGGGGGCAGCACGAACCCCTCGGGATGCATCAACAGCACTCGTCTTGCTTGACGGGTGGAAAACAGCGCAATTTTGGAAATAGTAGATGGCGGAATGCAGGCAACCGTCTTCGCGATGGGCACAAAAGACTTAGGATGACTAACAATGATGGGAACTGAGGGCTTCCTAGGAGGGGGATAGTAGAGTAGAGTCGGAGCTACTGTCCATGGGCTTCTCAGACCGATGTTTCTTCCCTTTCCCTTCCAACGGCGGGCTTAAGAGTCGCTTGTGGTCATGGCGTGGCAGACAGATAATGATCATCATGCGGTATGGCGCCGGGAAGTACGCTTTTACTCAACTCCCAGTAGAATCTCATAGAAGACATCGTCCAAATGCTCCTTGACCTAGGCTCGGACAATCTCCAACTAGCTCGCCTCCTTTGAGGTCGCCTTCGGTCTAATGTCTTTGTCCTTAGGGACAACCCCTCATATGGTTTGCACAAGGTACTCCTGCTGAATAGTTTTCCCTGTTGGGAACTCCCACCCCTTGCAATATAGGAAAAAGAAACGCCGATTCCAATCTTTAACTCGATTGTATCGTGGCTCCAAATGAGCCATTGCCTATCCTGGGTGCGAGCGAAAGTTGCAAATATTCCCTTTATGCTTCAAAACGTTGTGGGTCAAGAGGAAGTCTCCCCGGGTGAGGTCCGGATGTTCAGGGTCGACCTCCTTTAGTGCCCTAAGCTAAACGATGTAGCAACATACCAAAATCCTCCACGCATTGGGGTGAAGCTGCGTAGGAGCCAGATGAAGAAAGTCCAATACCTCACAAACCGATCGACAAAAAGGGAGTCGCATACCACTGGTAAACATGTTGGGATAGAACACCACCTTTGAAGCATAACCCTTAGAATCCATGGCCCCTTCGCAAGCCCTAGGAACTTTCAAGATGATGGATTCTGGGAATCTATAGGTGGCTCTCAGTGACTGCAAGATTGCAAAAGTAACCTCCAACCTCCGGCAGGAGCCCTCGAAAAACTGGGATGCATCGTGGGCCAATGACGGATCAATTCCCCCAGGGTTTTAGTGGGATTCAGCAGGACGACTAGAGCCCAAGCCTCGGGCAGCGGTGCGAGAGGTATTCTTAGCAGCAATTGGAGCAGGAAAACAGAGCTGGTAAGAGAACGAAAGAAGAAGAAAAGGAAGTGGAGAAGTAGGAGAGTAAGAGTAATGATTCTTAGGCACCAAAAGAGGGTAAAAGCAAACATACCAAAGGTAGGAAAGGGAGGACTATTGAACTAACCCAGATAACGGGCGAGACACGCGCTATAAGAAGGAAGGGTGGACAAAAGTAGACCATGAGATACACACTGCACGAAGCAATGTGGGAGGGATATTCCCCACCCAACCCATGCTAGTTGGGCTTGGGCAAAACAATGAGGCCCGTCTCAACCCAGGCCTTACCCTCCAACGGCCCCAGAATCGCCAAAAGAGCCCAACCCTCTAGTTGCATCAGGTGAAGAAGGGTGCATTGCATGAGAAACCAGACGAAGGGGGACAGATGAGACGTGTCGACTTTGACATCCCCTGTGACACTAAACATTAAAGGACCTACACTGGCAAGTGAACAGAGGATTCGGGCAACCCTCCATTCTCTGCCGAAAGGGACTAGAAATGACCGTGCCACTCACCCACCACTAGGACGCTCTCTGTAAGCCATGTCGCATTAAAACCCTTACCTCAGACGCCATGTCGCATTAAATATCCAGGCTAAGACTGCTTGGGGTGGGACAATCGAACCCTAACATAGGTACAAAATGTCCCCCCTATAACCTCGTATAAAAGCTACATCCCAGGTACAAAGAACTCTCTCTGAACTCAATTATTAATGAAGAACTACTCCCTACACAAGAGACCGACTTAAGCATCGGAAGTTCCTTGAACCACTCTGAGCCGACCTTCGTTTTCGTGTTCGCAAGTAAAGATCCTGTGTCGAGTTGCTAGAACCTTGTTTGAGCATACAAAACACGACGTTAACAGGTTTTTTCAAAATAGACTATCTATCAATTTTTTTCATACCTCAACACTCTAATAAAAAGTATGTAAACCAATCATAAAATGTCACGTAGCAATTTCTGTTTTCATAATTAAAAATTATTTTTAAATATAATTTTAAAAAATAAAAAAGCAAAGCTTACATAACAGTCACTCATAATAGTCACTCATAATAGCAGGTGCTCTAGTCATCCACTACGAGGTGGCCAACCTTTGGCCACACAGGATAGCCAAGGTGGGGTGGCTAGATCGAGCCACTTGGGTCCATCGTGGCCGCCTGTCAGCCCAATTGACCCACCCCCACAGAATAGACCTAATTACTGTAGTGTTCCATTAAATTTTCTTTACAAAAGGATAACTCTTTTTCAAGTTTTTGATATTTTAAAATTCCAAAACCAAAACCATAACAAATTATATTCTATAGTAATTATATAAAGCATACCAAAACATATTAGGAGTTAAAATCTGTACTATAACAAAAACTTATCTGTCTAAAGATTGAAAAGCCATTTCGGTCTAGAGTTAGGATACCAATCAATTTTTAGTGCAGTACACACAAATTTCAAACATATTTACTTAAAGAGCAAGTTTAACGTTAATGATTATATGACCAGTTTTTTGTCTAAATAAATCTAAAGTTGTTAGCCTTCTGTCGCTAAGAACACTTTTGGCTCTTGTGCATATGACATAGAGCAGTATACTTCCGTCTAGATCATAAGCTAATCCCTTTTAATCTAACGTTATTTAATTACTAGCTGTTGTTTTCTATTATACTTGCTCTTTATGATATTATTTAGGTCAAGGACTAATGAAAATGAGATAATCTGGTTGGTGGGTTGTTTTTGTTCATTAGTGTACATTCATTATTGAGTATATTGTTGCTTTATAGTCATGATAGTGTACATTTAAGCTCAGTTTGCATCATTTGTGTATACTTGCTAATGTTTTCAGTTCAGTTTACATTTAATTCTATCAGCTACTGTTATATATGTTTTGAATTCAGTTTCCTAATGTAGTTAATTGATGATAAACGTGCTACTGTTATGGTTTTGGTTTTATGTTTTTCCAATCATGTTGTTATGGTGCAAACATTGATTGCTATTATCCATATTTTTGTTAGGTTTCAAATGTAAAAAAGAATTTGGGTATTCACAAGTTGTAGCACCCTCGGTCCCTCAATAGTTTCCGTCGAGGAACCATAATGCCCGGGACGTCAGCAGGTCGGCTATATCCCTTATGATCGCTTGAAACTTGTATGCCTGTATGCCAAGACCTCATGTGTAATAAAAGTCAGAGCAGAATATGTAAATGGAATTAGTCAGTGACTAATCTAGTAGTACCAAAGAAGTATACAAATACTTATTTGTTTAATAAAAATATCCATGTCATTGTTCCTTCATCACATATGTACATACGAATCATCATTAGAGTATCGCCCATATCAAAATATAAAATACCATACATTGTTGACGTCTAATTACAATAAACATCTTAAAATTTTAGAAAGGTATAGACTAAATAGAGACAAGCATGCACCCGTGGCTAATTCTCAAACTGGGTAGGTCTTTCCTCCTCGGGGCAGCTCTTGTGAACTAAATCTGCATCAAAGTTTACGGTTTTAAAAAGCGAAATCATAGTGGGACTTTCACGATGAGATTTCAATAAAAGCTCAATAAGTAAAAACCCATAACACTACTAATAACGAGAGACGATAGCAATGAATATGCATGCACAAGTTCATGTAAATGAGGTTAAGAATACACATATTTTAAGTATGGTGAGGAAATTGTGCCGCCCAGAATGGTACGGGGAATCCTCAACCAGATGCCATGAATATCAAACACATTAAAAGCACATCACTTTAAATCACATCGTCTTGAAATCACATCATCAAAATAATCAATAAATATAGTGGAAAAAGTATGCACATTCATGAGAGAAAGAGATGAGGCGCTGAATATGAAACCTTGAACATTCCCATGGACGTTTTGCTCCACATTTCTTGTATCATTGTAGGAGTGAACATACATGGATAGCAATGGTGTTTTCTCTTGGACAATTTTCTAAGCTTTCTTGCCTTCAATTTTTGAAACCATTATATGTATTATCTCACTAATCTTCTTTCATAAAAGTTGTTTCCTTTTGAATCTAGTTTCCGTGAATACCTTTTATATTTTATTTCATAATCATTTGGTCTGAAAAAAGTTATTTTAAATATGAAAAGGTCAATCTGGGCAATAAACTAGATAGTGCGTTATATTTTAGAGTTTTTTACCAAACTAATGGACAGATCTTGGTCCAAAGTTTTTTATGAAGTGTTGTCAACATATTTATATGAATATTTATTTTACGATTAGTTGTATGATTAAAGCTTTTTATTGAAGATTTTCTTAGATCTATAATGTTAGAAACTAGAAGAAGAAAAATTGTTTATGTTTTAAGAAAGTCTGGATCTTTTGTGGTTTAATCTTACTCCAATGACTTTGATATTTTTATCTCATGATTCTAAGCTTTGTATATACATGTTAGAATGTTGATTTGAATATTTTAGGAGTTGATTTGTAAAGATATGAATTTTTATGCAAGAGAATACTAGGTTAGGTCAAGTTTGATGATTTCTGCTAGATTCATGTTTCGGTTTATTTCTAACCGAGTGGTTTTAAGTTTAATAGTTGGGTCTAATTTAGGATATATTTTGAAACCATATGATATTGTTGATTTGAAGATTTCATCATGGTATGTCTCCGATCAAGTGTTTGATCAAATCAAAATTGAGAAAAAAATTCTATTTTTGACTAAGTGTTGGAGCCGAGTACTTCAAGTGAGATTTTGTGATTTTTGTTTACTTTTATGTGTTGATTCAAAGCATGGTAATTCTTAGGAATGGTTATGAACATGTTTTTGAAATTTTTGAAGTTCTTGGAGATGTTTTGAAAAAGGTCAAAACCTTGAGATTCAAGGGTTTGTGTTTTGGTTAAAAGTATGGATCTTTTGAAAAAGATTTCCCTGGAATAGTAGACGATGTGTCAGGATCTGGAAAACCCATGCATGAGAGACTGATGAGGTTAAATAGAATGTGGAACACAGACAAAGAGTTGATGGAGCCTATCCCCCATTTTTTTTGGACGTCAGTATGGATATCATGGTTGAGCAATGTGAATGGCTCAGTGAATTAGTACAATAGGTTTTATTTCTAGACTGTAGTTATGGAGCGGTCTTCAATACTCTTTATGTTACAGACCGATTGGACAAGTATTGTACCCTTTTGGATTCCAATTATCACGTGATTTTATGAAGCATGTTTATGTTTTGAGATATATTACTTCTGGTACATAGTATTGCCCAAAGAAAAAAATTATCCGTTACGAATATTGTATAATGTTAATTCCATCCTAGGTGCATTGCATCTTTATCTGTCATGAATGGGGGCAGATAACCTTGTGTTGCATGTCCCGACGCTTCAAGTTCCATTCAATCCCAAGCAAAAATCCAGGGGCGTCACAATTAATCTCGATTCTCCATGTGTCCTCTAGACTTGAAGAATGACTGAGACCGAGTGATTGATGGGACAAGGTGCGTACTTCTCTGCAACTTGCCTTGGGACCAAACTTGCAATCATTATCCTTATGAGAGTCTCCCACGTGACGTTAGGCCTTACTTCTGAGGTCAAACAATATGACTTGCAAGTCTATGTTCCTCTTCCTCAGGCGTGCTCCTGTTGTGACGTTTTTTATGGAGCATGGGTCTTAGGTACAACACTTGTTGCTCTCTGAGCTCCTTCAGGCTATCTTGGAGTGCTCCCACCTTCGCACCAGGCTGGCCTTTGCCCATTGCTCGCCTTTCATATGGCCAGCACATCCTTAACTCGCCTGGTGTAGGGAAAATCTTCCCTTTGGTTGCCTTATGTTGCCCGCATCTGCCAGGTTCTCTATAACGTGTTGCTTATCTTACTCCTTTCTCGGCTGCAAGTTGCCTACCTATCCACCTCCTTCTCATTAGCATTTTGACCGCATGAGGGGATTCCTTCCCTCGGTTTGGCACAGTCCTCACACAAGTTATATACCAATATGTCAGAATTAACTCTACTCATATCAACCATACCAAACAATGCATAAAACATGTTGTAATATATGCAAACATGATAAATACTGGGTAGTTCACAATAGATATAAAATGATATTAAGTCCATAGCCAATAAACATGATGTTGGCCACTATTTCATAAATCTTGTAGGCTTGTTTTTGTAAATCCAATGTGCAGATTTTGTCATACTTATGTCAATTTATGGCATCCTTCATTGCCCATATAATACCCACTGCTATAGGATAAATAACATGAATACTCTGTTGGACCACTACATCTATAGTATAAATTATCTGTTATAACTTATGGACCACAGAACCAATTAGTTAAACCAATTAGGTACATAAACTATGGAACTAATTTTCTGTATAGTAACAAATTCCTGCGTACCAATCAGTTAAACCATCAAAACGATTTTTTGTATAGTACCAATTTCCTGATAGCTACATTTAACTAACCCACCAATTAGTTAAATTTAAGACCATGAAGCCATTTAAACCAATAAACCTAATGTAACTTTTTTAAATGAAATTGTTGGTTGTGATGAAGCTGACATCTTATCTTAGACACCTAGTTTTTTCAATGACATTAAATGAAAAGAACTGTTTATATTGGTTGCATCTCTCTGGACATTTCCTTTATTCCCTTTGACTTTCTTTAGGTAAGTTTGGTCATCATAAGACACTATCCTCACAAGAAGGCTGAATACTTTTCCCTTCCCTTTTGTGGAAGAAGGCAAGAACATTTATGTAGTTTGTTGTTTTGTATGATAGTTTGTGTTGAACAGGAGATTAGTTGCACCATTATGTTGTCTTGCTTGGTGAGTAAATCATGTGATAGTTCATTTAGAAATTAGATATTATAATTGACACGTTGATGTTCTGTTTTGGTATACATGAATGTGGTTGCATGCTGTGATATTTTTTCCCTCGGCTGTTTGTTAAACTATATTCTGTTTTTAAGGATGGATACAACATTTAATGATTCCTTCATCAACACTCTCTTACAAAGAGGTGAACAAAGTATTAACAATCTCCTAATGGTTAGTGTACATGATAGTGTTGTACTCCAACACTAAAGTGAAAAAAGACCATCTATTAAGAAATCTCAACTAGATGTGTCTTTCACTGTATAGGAGGACAACCTCCTCGTATCGGTTTAGCTCAACATTAGCATGGATACTATTCAGGGGACTGACAAAAAATCCACACAAATGTAGGAGAGAATTTATGATTAATACAATGAGTATAAAAAAAACATAGCACTCTAAAACGCTTTGTTGTGTCATTGACCAATCGATGACCCTCAATCCAAAAATGCACGAATAAACTCTGTGCTATTATGACCAAGGTAGAATCATTGCATCCAAGTGGTGGTATGGAGCAAGACAATTATAATTTTCTTACAGTTTCAATGCTGAAAAAGCTTTATAGATTACTTCTTGTATATAATATTGCTCAATAAACTCCATAAATTCATATATATGATCTCGTGAAACTGGTTCACGAGGAGTGTCATTTATTTGTTCTTAAACAAACTCGTGAATGTAGATATTCAGTTGGTAAGTTAAGATATTTATATGAAATTTTAGATGAATATAATCATCAAATTTTGGATATTACCATTACATTCGAAAAAAACCATTTAAAATATAAGTAAAAATAATAATTTAATTAGAATGAGTGAAACTAACGTTATGTTACTAAACATAAAACCATCAGAAAAGTGCACGTTATGAATTATAAAACTTAACACAAAATATATTTTATTTGATTAAAACCTAAAATATGATCGGTACATATGCAAAATACGACAAAAATAAATCAGGTAAGAAATAAAAAAAAATTAATAATTAATAATATTTTATTATTATATAGAGTTTAAATAGATAATCTAATGTGAGATTAGTTTTTGAGTGTGATAGGTAAAAGGCAAAAAATATGATATTAGGTAAATTTTGACTAATGGGATGGGAAAACTGATGCTAATGCTCTAGTATGTTGATCTAATACAATAGTAATTGGGATTTTATGCCGGCCTGGTGCTTAAAACAATTTAGGCTGGATAGTGAAAATATGTCATCTCATCTGATTTCATCGTTATAATTATTTTAAATTTTTATATAAAATATAATAAATAATTTAATTTTTTTAAATCTCAAAATAATAAAAATATTAAAAAATAATATTTTAATAATATTTTATTCAACTTTCAACTTTTATCATAATTTATCTTATCTCAACTTATTATCCAAACAACACCTTAGTTATTCAATTTTAAAGATTAATATTATGCAGTTCTAGTCAAGTTATAATGAAAATATTATATTTTTTTGAAAAATGTTAATTTGTCTACTCATTTTTACTTCTCATGTATTTTAATTTTTTTTTAATTTTTTTTTTTTACTTAATAGTTAAGAAAATGACTATTAATGTATTGATATATATTTTTTTAAGAATTTCATTTAGCACTTTTAGACGAAATATTTTTATTTTGTTTAAGGCATCATAACTATTTAAAGGAATCCTAGATTCCTAGACCAAATTTTTTGAAATGCCTTCAGTTGTAAATTCGAAATACATATTTACCCCTAATTTAGAATAAAACGTTTTATTTAAAAGAAAAAGAAACAGTTGGTGGCCAGTCACCGTCCTATCTTGGTGAAGTTCACTCAAAAATCTTGGGGACTCTTGTCACATCTAACAATTTTATTTGATGGATGGCGAAAATTAAAAAGTGAGGATAATTTAGATTACCAAAATGCTGATTTTTAGTTTGCATTTTGGACAAATTGGTCCCATGTTCTTACTTTAAACTTATTACTAACTTTCAATTTTCATTATTTTATTAATTTCTAAAATGTTAATAAGTCATTGTACTTTCAGGTTTGGCTTCCTTCTGAATTTGACTTAAGAGACATTTGAATTCAAAGATGATTTAAGATAATTTGAGATGGATTGTGAATAGTAATGAGATGAGTTGTGAATAGTAATGAGATTTGTAAGTTAAAGTTGCTGAATAGTAATGAATAGTAGTGAGATAAATTGAGATGAGTTGAGATGAGTTACAAATTCAAACGTCTCCTTAGTGTTTTGAATTCCATTTCGTAACAGTCGATATGGTTGAAATATGTTATACCGGTCGGATAGTCAGTATTAGGGGTGGGCTCCGACTCCGACGGAGTCGGAGTTGTCATTTCCAACCTCCGACTCCGACCGGATTCGAAGCCAAAACTCCCCTCCGACTCCGACTCCGAACGTAGTCGGAGTCCGATTCCGATCGGAGGTCGGAGTTCTGACCTCCGATCGGAGCTCCGAACGGAGGTCGGAGCTCCGACCTCCGATCGAATCTCCGACTGGAGTTCGGAGGGAGTTCCGAACGGAGGTCGGAGCTCCGACTCCGAACTCAATTTCAGAATTTTTTTTTTATTATTATTTAAATTTTGTTGTTCAATTTCGTTTCAGATAGTGGGCAACATATATATTTTTTTTAAAAGTTAACCATCTACAAATATTTGGTTTATTCAAGAGTTTTCAATAATTTAAATATTGGTTCTGATTTTGTTACTGAATTTTGATTATATCTTTAATTTGTTTTATGTCCGCCTGAAATTTAGCATTAAAAATGCTCATGACTCATGAGTTGAAAATTACACAAATTTAAAATTTTATAGAAAAGAATGATGGTACGAATTTGTATAATTCGATTAATTTCAGTTGGATAATAAATTATAAACTTTTGAGAGATGATGGATAAGTACTAATAGAAATTATAGAATAAAGAGTACTTATCCCACGTATTTGCTCGGGATATAAGTACATAAATATAACTATATAAATAGTTTAAAAAGTAAATAACATGTATGATGCAGCCATAAGTTATAACAGTCTCATTTATAACGTAATAACAATATGACTCAGTCTTGAAATATAATTACATAAAAATTAAACACGGGTTTCACTCAAACCCCAATGTTCCATTGGTCACGCCTGAAATGAAGATAGAAAGTAGCAATCAATAGATGAAAAAAAATTGATAATAAAAAATTATATACGGTAAAAGAATAATTTGATTCTTACCAAGAAATGAGGTTCTCTCAACTCCATCACAACTCTCAAGTAGTGTCCGTTCCAAACTCTCAATCATCGGTAATTATGTTAGGTTCACAATTAGATCTATAAAATCATAAAAAGTAGAAGTTAGAAACATTAAAAATAATTAAATCATCATTTAAAAGCATATAAACTTACCCGATTCAAGCCTGTAGCTCTCGGCATCAACGCCAACGGTATCTAGTCCAATAGGCGTTTCACTTATCCAATTCTGTGTGCAAACGAGGGCCTCCACGGTTGACGGTGACAATGAACTCCGATAAGCATCCAACACGCGACCTCCAGTGCTAAATGCCGACTCTGAGGCAACCGTAGTGACAGGAATGGCTAGCACATCTCGGGCCACACGGGAAAGGACTGGATACTTGGTGGAATTAACTTTCCACCAAGTTAATAACTGAAATACATCACTAGGTGCCTCGACAGCTTCCATAAAATATCGTTCAACCTCAGATGTACAATGCATAATATTCCTTGTTGACATGAGTTGATGATACTGCCGTATGACACGATTGCCTCTAACCCCTACAGATGGGTCAGTATCACCTGAGGGAACTGTCGATCCTGTCGGCCTCGAATGTGAGGAGCTACCAACTGCGGATGAAGGCTGAGCACTAGTACTGTAGTGATGATATAAGTCATCAATATCACTTTTTAGCAATCTAATAAACTCTCCAGCCTTCACTGCCCCGAGGACGGAATTTACCCAAAATTCTAGAACGGCCAACTTAACTCGAGGGTCAAGGATCACAGCCACAAATAGCAATCTATTTATCTTCTCAATATTCCCCCAATATTTATCATATTTGATCTTCATCTTCGTAGCCATATCAGATAACAATCCAGTAGAGTCAGTACAACTATTTTCCAACTGGAAGTGAAGCTCTGAGAGCTCACTGAAAAATGAGTTCGCAGTCGTATATTTGGATCCAGATAGTCGCATGGTTATCTCATAAAAATTTCTTAAAAATTCAACAAAATAACTCACACTGGTCCAATCATGTGCGTCTGGCGCACCGAGCCCCTGTCCTGCTGGCTCCAACAAAGCATACCTCAGGCCCCCATCCTCGACCTCCATCCGCTCGAATGCTTTTTGGTACTTCTGTGCCACATCCAACATCATGTATGTAAAATTCCATCGAGTCGGAACGTCCAAGCACAGCATACTAGAACATTCAATCTTCAAATCTTCTGCTATTGCCTTAAACTTGGCAAGCCTTTGAGGGGAACCCCTCACATATCGTACAATGTTGCGGACTCGGGTTATGGAATCATGAACCTCTTTTAATCCCTCAACAACTATGAGGTTAATGATATGAGCACAGCATCGAACGTGAATAAACTCGTGGGCCCGAATGACATCATCTCTCACCGTCGTGTTCCGCTTAAACCAATCAATTGCTGTTTCATTCGCACTGGCATTGTCAACTGTAATACACAACACTTTTCGAATTCCCCAGTCCTTTAAACAATCATCCATCTTCGCCCCAATGGATGCACCTTTATGATCCACAATTTCTTTAAAACCAATAATTTTTTTATGCAAAATCCACTCACTGTCAATGTAGTGTGCCGTGATACACATGTAGCAGACGTTCTGTATGGAAGTCCATGTGTCAGTCGTAAAAGACACTCTTTGGCCAGTGGTAATAAACATCTTCCTCATCTCCTCCTTGTCCTTCGCATGCCTCTTCATACAATCTCGCATCACTGTATACCGTGATGGAATGGAAAATCGTGGCTCAACAAAATTTAGAAACTTTCGAAAGCCTCTTTTCTCGACTGTGGTAAATGGCATCTCATCAGTAATTATCATCTCTGCAAGCATGTCCCTCAACATCTTCTCACTGTATTGAGGGATGACCAATTTCTTAGTCTGTGTACCATCAGTGGCTTGCAATCCCTTCGCTATCTTATATCGTTGGCAACCATTTAGATGTGCTATCAACACACTGGTACCTTGCTTCTTCGAATGGCATCCACAAAGTGATCCACAATAATGACATCTTGCCACTGGGTTCGCAATTTCACCAGGTATTTTGGTGAAATGCTCCCATGTCCACGACCTCTTTTTAGAAGGTCGTGGTGGTTGATCTTGCTCAATGGGCATCTCCTCCTCCTCGTTGAACATATCTTCATCCTCTAGATGTAGCTGCTCTAGATGTAGCTGCCCTAGATGTGGCTCTAGGAGTGGAAGTACCCACCGGTGTAGGAGTTGTAGCATTGGCATCCACTACATACCCTTGTGGACGATTATCTCCACTATGTCTAGGATCCATATCACAATCAATGAAGCTGAAAAAATTAAATTAGAAGCAAAAAATTAGTTTAAAAATAAACTAGGCTATTGTATTATACAATAGGACATGTATTATTGTATCATAATAATACATGTATCGATGTATTATTACATTGAGGTTCGGTTGATGTGCGCTTGACTCAGACGAACCCATCCAGATGGGTTCGCTCGACGTGCGCTCGAGCAAGAGCCATACAGAGAGGTTCGCTCGACGTGCGCTCGACATAGCGCTCGAGCAGAACCCATCCAGAAAGGTTCGCTCGATGTGCGCTCGAAGTGGCGCTCGAGCAGAACTCCTTCCAGAGAGGTTCGCTCGATGAGCGCTCGACGTAGCGCTCGAGCAGAACCCTTCTAGAGAGTAGCGCTTCGCTCGATGAGCGCTCGACGTAGTGCTCGAGCATAACCCTTCCAGAGAGGTTCGCTCGATGAGCGCTCGACGTAGCGCTCGAGCAGAACTCTTCCAGAGAGGTTCGCTTGACTTCCGCTCGACATATCGCTCGAGCCAATGTTCAAAACAACGTGCGCTCGACTTGCGCTCGACACATCGCTCGAGCGCAAGTCTTCAAAACAATGTAAAATTCATGTTTTTGAGCGCCGTGTTGGGGACTATATTGAATATTCAATACACAAGAATCACAAGAATCACAACTACTGGCTCCAATTCATAAGAGACGTGCTTGAATTAAATTTAGGGCTCATAAATTTAGGGCTCACCGTAGGTGGAAGGCTGGAAGGCTGGAAGCTGAACAGAGGGACTGCGGCAGGGAGGAGCAACGACGAACGGTGTTCTGAACTTCACTGGTTCACTGGTTCAGTCACTGGGACGGGAGACGCGAGAGAGAAGTGAAGGAGGAAGAAGAAGTGAAGAAGGAAGAAGAAGAAGTGAAAAGGAAGAGGACGCTTGACGTGAAGAAGAAGCCCCTTCAAGAAGGAAATATGGAACGACGCCGTTCCATATTAAGTGGAACGGTGTCGTTCAAATTTTTTTTTTTTAAACCCAGCTTCAAAACGACGTCGTTTTGGAGCTGGGTTTAAAAAAAAATCGGAGTCGGAGTCGGAGCTCCTTCGAGCTCCGACTCCGACTCCGACTCCGAATAATTATTCGGAGTAGCTCCGAATTCCGACAACTCCGACTCCGTCGGAGTCGGCATCGGAGCGGAGGTCGGACGGAGTCGGAATTCTCGGAATTCTGCACACCCCTAGTCAGTATAGACAGGTATATTATTAAATATTGATCAGAATTTCAGCCGTATCGGCTTTTACCAGCCGATATATCGACCTGTATTGTACCGGTCTGTATAGACCGATATATCGGATTTCGGCCGATACTTTTTTTTTTTTTTTTCAAACTGCAGGCTCATTTTTAGACCTTTTCAATTCAGACTAGACTATTTATAATTTATATATATTTATATATAATTTATTCATATATAGACTATTATTTTGGAATATAATTTATATATAATTTATTTATATATAGACTATTCTGAAACGGTACCGTTATCGAAATATCTCGTTTCAATGTTTCGATCGAAACGGTTACCGAAATGGTATTCAAAACATTAGTTTGACCTGTAAATGAAATGAGGTTGTACGATCCTAGGACATGGGGGTTTGATCCTTAGCTCTCGTATGGATAGTCAGATGAGATGAGATAATTTATGAATAATAATGAAATGTATTAAATTAAGATGTTTTATGAGATTTTGGGAAATGAGAGAAAAAATTGAATAAAAATATTATAAAGTTATAAATATTGTTATAATATAATTTTATATAATTTTTGTTTTGGGATTTAAAAGATTGATTTTTTTTTTTTTTTATGTTTTGTTTAGAAATTTGAAAAAGTTGTCATGAGTAGGTAATGATTAGATAAAAAAATTGAAAATTTAGAATTGAAAGGTATTTATGTTTGTGGTATTTGGATGTTGAGATGAGATGAAAGAATCTTGTAATCCAAATGAAACTTTAGAGTCGGGACTTTTATTGTAAAAAATGTATGAGCAAAGCCTGAAGGTTGCTATGCTAATAGGCCAGCAAGGGGAACTAGGAGTGGGGCTTACAATCATACCACCATGATTGAAAAAACGTGCCCCTTCATATAACACGTTGTAGCCCATCTTTAACCTTATTTGCTTTAAGGGTTGCTAGAGACACAAAAAGATTCCACAAACTGGCATGACACAAGATCAATATGCCAAGTTAATTTTTTTTTTCATTTTGCCCCCTCCCCTACTCCCCTTTCCTCACTCCCTTTTTCAAACCCTTGAGACCCCCATTTGTGAAGCCCAGTGTCATTGTAGTCCAACCATCTTCCTCACCCCTCGCTGATAGGTACACGTCTCTCTCATATATATATACATATATATATCTGACAAGGCGGGGATGTTGTTATTATCACCCCACACCGGCAAGTACACCTCTCTCTCTCTCTCTGTGGGCTCTGGGAACGAGGTGGGGGGATGGGGATGGGGATGGGGATGGGGGAAGTGAAGGAAAGGAAATAAAAATACTAGGGACACGTGGCACGTTGGTACTGTGCCACGTTAGTTTGTGAGATTCCTTTGTGCCTCTAATGTTTTCTATTCATTTTTATGAAAAACAAATAAGATCTCAATCTACAAAGACATTTTCCTTCTCCTACTGCATCTTCCTCCTTTTGTCTAGCTCTTTCTTTAATGGTTGGAAGAAGCACATGATCTTAGGTGGAAACTTGGCATATCCCCCCTCTTTTCTGTCTATTATAAGGGAAATGAAAAACAAAATTTGCTCGAGTTTAACTGGCTCATCTCGTATAGGTATATAAAGAACAATACTACTACATAAGTACAAACAGTACTGTTACATACAGGCAAAACTTGTGTTTGTATGCGAACCCCATTGACGTGGCATTTTGCCATGTTAGCGATTATATTAAAAAAATGAAAATAGTAACACATTGGAAAGAAGAATAATCGTTCTATTCATTCAAGCTTCAAAGAAGAAGAAAAAGCAGTGGCAAGAAGACACCATTTCGTTCCTTCGAGCTTCATCCGAAGAAGAAGAAAACGCAACATCAGATCTCGTGCATCCTCTCTCTCATATCTCTCCCTCTCTTTTCATAGCATGTAGAACCCAGTACTCCATTTGGATGCTAAGTTTTTTTTTTAAAAAAATCCATTATATGCTAGCCAACAAAATTCCACCATTGAACTCAACCAATTTATAGCTAGTTAGCAAACTTGAAGCTAGATTGTTGTATATTGCGACGGGACAGCTAGACTTTCGAAACGGCAGCACGAATTTCGAAGGGAGGCATCAGTCATGGAAAATCAGATCAACAGTTGCCAACAGCACACGTACGTAATACGAACAAATCCCGAGCGACGCTTGCAGGAACAAGAGTCAATCCGAGGAGACAACTTCAATTAATGAGGGCAGAGACAAATCATTAGCTCTATTCATAGGAGGGGAGACGCGTTGGTCCCAAACCAGTCCGAGGAGACAACTCTTCCCTCATGCATAAGAATACATCCCAAACCAAATTTGGAAGAATCACTAAAAACTACAAACGGCTTATGAGGTTCCGGAAGTGCCAAAACAAGTGCTGTAGTTAACCTCTTTTTCAACTCTTGAAAACTCTTTTCACATTTTTCAGACCAAACAAACTCCACATTTTTCCTGGTAAGAGTAGTGAGAGGTCCAGACAATCAATAAAAGCCTTCCAAAAACCTTTGATAGTAACCGGCAAGTCCTAAGAAACTCCGAATTTCATGCACCGTTGAAGGACGTGGCCATGCCAAGACAATTTTGACTTTAATCTCCTCCAACCAAAATTCACACTTGTTCAGATTTGCATAGAGTTGATATTCTCTCAACTTACCCAGAACCAAACGATGGTGACTGGCGTGCTCTTCTGGTTTACGAGAATAGACCAATATATCATCAATAAAAGCTGTCACAAAGGAATCTAAATAGGGTCGGAATACATTATTCATCAAATCCAAAAATGTTGCAGGGGCATTGGCTAATCCAAAAGGCATCACTTAAAACTCATAATGCCCATACCTAGACCTAAAGGCAGTCTTAGGTATATCCTAATCCTTTATTCTTAATTGATAGTATCCCGACTTTAAGTAAATCTTTGAAAAAGTTGTTGCACCCTAGAGTTGATCGAATAAATCATGAATCCGAGATAGAGGTATTTATTCTTGATGGTTACCTTATTGAGCTCTTGGTAATCTATACACATTCTAAAGGTAACCATCATTCTTCTTAACAAATAGCACTGGTGCTCCCCAAGGTGAATAACTAGGCTGGATAAACCCCTTATCTACCAGTTCCTGCAGTTGACTTTTCAACTCTTTTAACTCTACTGGCGCCATTTGGTACGGAGCCTTATGAACTGGTACCGTATCGGATTTTAGATCGACGTCAAACTCCAAATCACGAACAGGTGGCAAGCCAGGCAAATCATCCACAAACACATCAGAGAACTCATTCATAATCAAAATATCTGCTAAAGATTTCTTCTTCGAAAGTGTAGACACCACTTGAACCAAGAAGGCATCCGCTTCATTTGCTAAGTCTCTGCTTGCTTGAATGGCATATATAACTGCAGGTTTCGACTTTACCTTACTTCCTGCAAACTCTAAATACTTCCACCGGGTAGTTGGAAACTAAGTATCCGACTACGACAATTAATACTAGCAAAATACTGATATAACCAGTCCATTCCTAAAATAATATCAAACTCAAGTAATTTAAACATTATCAAATCTGCTTTAAGAGTCATTCCACTAATAACTAGAGGACAACTTAGGGTAACCTTTGAACACCACACAGTCTCTCCATTTGGTAACTTCACCACCAAAGATTGCGATAGAAGTTTAAAGACTAGGTTGCACATCCGTGCAAAAGTGGTAGATATGAACGACTGAGATGCTCCCGAATCAAACAAGGTGCAAGCATAAAATTCATACAGTCGAACTCTACCTAAAGCGATTATAACTACTGATGAAATCTATAAATCAAATCACACGGTATAGCAATTTCAAATGATTGGATAGAAATCTATACCTATGATGACTCCAGCATTCTGAGTTTCCAGAGCTTCATCATCTACCTCACCAGGGGTCACTGCATACACCCTAGCCTGAACAGTTGGTCTTGGGGTAGTCCTCCCACCATGGTAACCGCCTCGGTTCGCCTGAGTCATGGTAGGACAATTGCGAGCAAGATGTCCCATTTGCCCACATCTGAAACATTGAATCCCAGAAAGATGGCACTCGCCTACATGCGACCTATTACATTTGCCACATACTGGCGCTCATCCCCCCATTCGTACACCGGTAGCCATCTGTGGTCAGGCTCTAGTCTTGGTAGTAAACTTAGGTGCAGACCCGAAACTACTACATTCCCCGAAATTTCTTCTTTTTTGACCAATCGGAGCGGCAATAGGATCAATGAACACCCGCTCTGCAATCATAGCAACCTCCACTAACTGCTGGAAGGTCAGGATTTGTAGACAAGCGACCTGTCTACGGATCTCTCGCCGTAGGCCCTCTTGAAATCGCTTAATCCGCATTTCTTATGTGGCAATTAAATGCGAAGCAAATTGTCCGAGTTCTATAAACTTTCGAGCATACTGCTCTACCGTCATCTCCCATTGCACTAAATTGTTAAACTCTCAGACCTTTTGCTTCCTCATAGTGTTCGGGAAGAAACGATCATTGAATTCTTTTTTAAAACGTGCTGAAGATACTGCTGCAAAAGATCCTAACTCCATTTCCAAAAGCTCCCGCTTGGTCCCCCACCAAGCAGTTGCATCACCTTGCAGCAGGTAACTTGCGTATAACACTTTCTGAGCTTCAGTACACCCACAGATCTCAAATGTTTTTTCGAGATCACTAATCTACATCCCAGCACGAAGTGGATCCCCTTGCCCAGAAAAAGCAGGGGTCCTATGAGCTAAAAAGCGCTCATATGGAAAACCGTTCTGTTGCTCCCTTTGTGGCGGAAAATTCTGTTGAAGAAATTCTGTCATAAGGGTTAAGGCTCTAGCCATAGCGAGATTTCCATTAATACGAGACAAGTCGTTCTTAGGTTTCGGATGTGGCATCCCTGATCGGTCCATCTTTATGATAAAACGCATCTTTTAAAACTCGATATTTAAATTAAATAAACAATTTAAAATACAATAAAATTTTCTAGTACTGCACCTAGGT
>NW_023361269.1:0-200 GCF_001411555.2 Juglans regia
GTGCAAGCGGGGCAAGCCATGGGGCTGTCAAGGCAGGCCATGGGGCTTGCCACGGGGCTGCCAAGGCATGCCATGGGGCTTGCCACGGGGCTCGCTGTGCATGCCATGGGGCTGTCAAGGCAAGCCATGGGGCTGGCAAGTCAGGCCACGGGGCTTGCCATGGGGCTGTCAAGGCAAGCCATGGGGCGGGCGAGCGGGGC
>NW_023361270.1:0-212 GCF_001411555.2 Juglans regia
GGAAACTTCGTGGTAGATGTAGTGGAAAACTTTCCTCACCCACCTGTTAAAGAAAAAACAGTTGTGCCAGTTTCTCAGCCCAATCTGACTCTCGACGACTTCATCCCAACACAAAGGCGATCTACACTTCCTTCCATACAAAGCTTCATACGGGGCCATCTGAATGGAGGAATGAAAACTGTTATTATAAGAGAACTCGATAAGCGGCAAAT
>NW_023361271.1:0-252 GCF_001411555.2 Juglans regia
AAAAAAAATTTAAACTCATTAGAGTTAGATTTTGGATTGATTTAACCTCCTAGGCCAATCTTTATATAGGAGGCCAAGGCAATACAATAGTCATCTTTAAGCAATGTGGGACTTAGTAGTAAGTCTCACATTGCTTAAAAATGACTATTGTATTGCCTTGGCCTCCTATATAAAGATTGGCCTAGGAGGCCAAAGCAATCCAATGACTTGAATATAATTTTAAGTCTTTTATAAATTGTGTATATTTATATA
>NW_023361272.1:0-251 GCF_001411555.2 Juglans regia
AAAATTAAATAAAAAAATCCCGATGTCGAAAAATTGTGAGGCTTGCTCCTACTTCAAGATATGATTTTTCTAAGCATGCCTGCAAAAAATCTCGTCCAAATTCAAAGTATTTCGATAAAAAAGGCCTTTATGTTTCCTCGGACATTCGATGTTTCCTCCTGCCGGTTGGGATTTGGCTCTAAATGCTCTTTAGGGGGGGCATGCAAGCCCCAACATGGTCAGCCAGGAGGGCTGACCATGCCGCCCCCCTC
>NW_023361273.1:0-266 GCF_001411555.2 Juglans regia
GCCATAATGCTGAAAAATGATCAGTCATTTTTGGAAGAAATCTTGCTAGAAGTACCAACTGAAATATCGTACTTAATAGCAAAGGCATGAATAGAGGAAGAACCAAGACTAGCAATTTTATTGAGTTTTGGCCATGTGATTTTACATTTGATGGTTGGATCTTCTTTAGGACACATTTTTAAACCATGAGATGTTTTAGTTTGAAGATCACATGTGTTTAAGCCATGGATCAAGAGATTGATCAAAGTTAGTGGAGAGAAAAGTTT
>NW_023361274.1:0-238 GCF_001411555.2 Juglans regia
TTTACGAAATTGCCCATGCCATGTAGGAAACCAATTGAGCGAAATGTGTCAAAAATAAAGGGTTGGAGTCTTTTGTTCGCGGGCACCCTATGGTACTACCATGAGCATAGGGTAAGTAAGCCCCAACACGGTGGGAATTGGAGCAACTCCTATTTTTAGCACTTTGCCCAAGCTTTGTAGAAAACCAATTGAGCGCAGAGTGACAAAAATAAGAGGTTAGAGTCTTTTGTTCGCGGGC
>NW_023361275.1:0-209 GCF_001411555.2 Juglans regia
TCCGTTTGGATTGGGATCGGAAGGACGCTAGTATGTCGCTCAAGGATTCTATGAATTCTAAGTAATTAGTTCGATGCGTGCGCGCAGCCCTGCCGTTCTGCACCGGATCCCATCAGAACTCCGCAGTTAAGCGTGCTTGGGCGAGAGTAGTACTAGGATGGGTGACCTCCTGGGAAGTCCTCGTGTTGCACCCCTCGTTTTTGTTTTTT
>NW_023361276.1:0-218 GCF_001411555.2 Juglans regia
TAATATTTGGTGCATTTCCTAAGGACATGTGGATTTAAACCCAGAGACGTATTGCTCTGATACCACCCTGTGACGCCCCCAAATGCCGCTTGGGATCGGACGGACATTTGAAGCGTCGAGACATGCAACACAAGGTTACCTGCCCCCGTTCATGACATATAAGATGCAATATTCCTAACATGCATCTAGCATTATGCAATATTCGCAGCGGATAATTT
>NW_023361277.1:0-218 GCF_001411555.2 Juglans regia
CAAGCATGTTGCAAAGGAGGCATCCAAACAAATAGGCCCAACCGCCATGGGGTAGACTAGAGCACCCGAGGGCTAGCCAACGTGAGAAAGCCCCTAGCACGAACGATTGCCCCCATCAACAAGCCCATGCGCGGCACTAGGTGCCACCAAATCCGTCCCTAAAGCACAAGCTTGTTGCTAGAAAGCAATCGAGAATGTAGGAATCACCCCCACGAAAA
>NW_023361278.1:0-44978 GCF_001411555.2 Juglans regia
TCCCATTTTGGGTCGCACCTCCAGCAATCATCAATGGGATTCCCTGTCGCACAAGACAGATAGGCTAATTTTCTCCTTGAGGCGGTGCTGATGTTCCTGCAACAGAAGAAGAAAAAGATTAATATTAATGTACGATATATAGTCTGACTAAGTATGTATTTACCAATTAATCAAAGGTACCCAAAGTGTCTTACTTATTCACTTCTTGCACTACTAGTTCTGGATCTTGAACGGGCGGGGAGGATATAGAAGAGGCTGTAGCTAGAAGAGCCAAAAGGCTTAAACGAATGAGTGGAATTGCCATCAATAATCTTTTGTTTAGTGGTAGTGAAATACACATGAATTAAGAAGAGAGAGATGATAAGTGAGCAGCGAACCGTTGTGAGGAAGTTGACAGGAGGTGGCGTAGTTATATAGGGTACTGATCAAACAGATTAAATCTGGTTTAATTTTGTTGATACTGTATTATTTTGCCTGCTTCTTTTTTTCTGGTTCTTAATAAAATAAATATATTCTCGTCCCCCCACAAATAATAACAGTAATCAATTGTACAGCGGGTGAAAGTGCCTGATTAAACAATAAGATGTTAGCTAGGGGCCACAAAGTCCCATGATTTATGGTTTTGAGTGGGTCCAAATCCAACATCCATGCGTATTTCGGCCCTTAAGCAAGCAAATGGTCAACTCGTTGAGCTTCGAAGCTAGGCAGGGTACGTTTTAGGATGACAGAGGTCTAGACAGACAGCTACATTCCATTTGAGACATTATCTTTCATTTTTGCATGTATTTTGACGGTACACCGGCAAGTTCTTAACGAAACTTCTCTGTCGGTGTGCTGAAAATAGAAAAACCCTTCTTTCTTTCTTCAATATCGATCACAGATAACGTTTGTTGTACGACATATCTTGTGCTTACGGTACACGTAGTTAAAATTGTATTAGTTTCTCATTGCCGTTTCCATTATTTTTGTATGTTGTTGAAGAATTAATAATGCCTTATTAGTAATAAATAATAAGCATCACATCATGCATCCTGATCATCTTCAAGTACTTACAAATTAAATTGTAGTTCGAGATCACTAAAAGGAATTATATAATTACAAAATCTAGTCAGATTTCTCGTGGTAGCACTTTGATCATATTCAAAATATACAGTAATCAGCTTTCATGTTAAAATACATCATATAACAATTTCCTTCAAGGTTTAAGAAAATATATGAATTATTTAACCTTCTATATAGCAAAAAATCATTTTTTTTGGGTGATTAAAACTTATTAGGGATCATTACGTAGTTTTAATTCCTAATATAAAAGAAGGGGAAAAAAAAAAAACACATGCTACAACCGCGAACCGCGCCGGAGTTTGAACCAGGCAAAGGCATGCGATTACGTACGCGCAATCTTGTTGACTTCCCTAATTCCTTACCTATAATATTCCTCTATTTTGTATGTTAATGATCAGGACAATATGTATGAGCAATTTCTGGGAGTTGGGAGATTGCAAATATGCCATAAAATACCTCACATGGGAAGGTCCGTACTGTCCGTGAATTTTGCTGAAGTGGCCATCATTTTTTCTTGATTGGACACGTTCTTCCATGTGAGCTTTGCTCCCAAGCCCCTTAGATTCTCCTCCTCCCCGGTGCCACTTGGAGGGTCCCGAAATTTTAGAGTATAATCTCAGCCCTTTGATTCTCTTTTTCGTTCGTGATCAATGGTACGCAGTTGATCAACTTACCCAACACAGGGCCAAACAGTAATGCTGAGGACTGGATCGATCCCTGGAGAGGTCATCAGGTTTTTTCGCAGAAGCTACCAGATCATGGTCATGGCCGGTGACTAAAGATTATGCAGGAATTTTGTGTACTTTGAACTTGCTTATCTGAAAACGCTGCATGTTTTATGGACTTATTCTGTTCCTATTGGTTAACCAACTGAAATAGATTAATTAATTTCAGGCTAAATTATATTGATTGGTTATAAAATAAATAAATGCTATTTAGGGACTCCGTCTATCTATCTGCGTTTGAATTCTAGTGCCTGGAATATTAATAACGTCGGTGATCAGAGCTGCACATTATAAACACTCGCGCGCACACAAACACACATAACTAATATATTTATATATAGATAATTAATACTGTTAACGATGAGGTACAAAACCATAGCTGCTCAAAGCACATGCCAAATATGAAAGTAATAGTGTTTACATGAATGCGTATACGATGGAGAATGTATAAACGTAGTACTTGAGTACTGTACGTATTCACACTTATGATGACAATTTCCATGTGGATCCCAGATGAGTAGAGAATGTGGAGAGAGAAGCTAGCTAGAGCTAGCATGTTATGTATGTGTGTGTTTATATTTATATATATATATATATGTACTTCCTTTTATGTGAAGTGGGATAATTCTGCAAGGCTCCTCCACAACCAACGAAAATCAAAGCCCACGCACATATATAATTGAGAGTTTGAACTAATTAGATTAATTAATGGCATTCATCATTCAACTTTAGAAAGTCATATATTGGCTATCACTAACAAAAGCTCAAACCCCCATCTCCAACCATATTAAGTAAATGCGTGCGCGTGATATCTACATTAACAATACTTAAATACAAGTGCTGAAAACTACTCTTTGTTATTGATTCTCTCCCAGCTCTCTTTATGTACTATTGTTCTTTTCTTTGGTAATTTTCAAATACACATACAAGCTAGCCTACAAGCCGTTAAAGCAACTAATAATTAACCAAGTCATTGTAACACCCCACCTAATTAATTACCCATTAGGATTAACCCCTTGTTGATGTGATAAAAATCATTCAACAGGTCATAAAGGGAGAAAGAGTCATTCCTAGCCCACTAGAGCGATTTGGACTTCGTTCATGTTGTTTGGAGCCTCTGGCAGTATTCTGATGCAGGTGTACAGTATTGATCCGTACGTCCATAACGGTGAATGAAAAATATAAGTGCAGAGAAATAAAAGAGATGAACACATGGGTTTACATGGTTAGGCTGATGCCTACGTCCACGGGTGTTTGGGGAGGAAAAATCCACTATAATATTCTTGTTTACAGTCTCTCATGGTCCCTCATATCTCATTGTACAATGGTGATGCTGAATATAACTTTACTATAGAAAAGGCCTTCACTTGAACTCCCTGTCTTGAGGTTGAAGGAGAAGTCGAAGAGAAGAGAAGAAGAATCGAAGAAGAAGATGAAGACCCTTGGTCATCTGGCTGAAGGCCATTTTATATATCTATTGGCGTGTGTGTCAGGAAGCCTTCCCTTCCCACTTGTGCCACTCAAGTTCATGCTCTGAAGCCTACGACCTGCCTGTCATGTCCCCCACTCATATCTCTTGTGCAGGACTCATAATGTGGCCTGGTGGCTGGGCCCTGTATTGGGCTTAATTGTTTTTACTCCCTCACAGTACCCCGTGATTCTTAAGGGCAAATAAAGACCTTAAGAATCTTTAGAGGTAAAAATGTAGTCGACTCGGTCTGCCCGAATACGTAGGGAAGTAAAATCTGGAGGCTGGTCGCCGTTCATTTGTTCCTCTGGCGCAAACAGTAAATATTTCCGAAATAAGATTTGAGATATGGGCTCGATTACATAGAGTGCGGGTAGGCAGCTTGTGGCTCAGCTGAGGCGAGAGATGGGCCTGATCGCTTAGAGTGCGAGCGCGAGGCTTGGTTGAGGCGGGAGAGATGGGCCTGATCGCTTAGAGTGCGAGCGCGAGGCTTGGTTGAGGCGGGAGATGGTGATGGGGTTCAAGAGCTAAGAAGATCAATTAAGCAATGCAAGGATTGGTACAATCCACTTGGGACGAGTCTAGCAAGAGCTAAATATTCAAGATGGGCTTGAGAGAATGAGATCCACTGATCATCCACGTGATACAAGCTATGGAAGAGTGCAACATAAATTAGGGCCTATTATTATGATTATGTGATCGAAGGCTTTGGACTTGTTTATTTTTTTAAAGTGGCTTGTTTTAATAGTTATAGGAATTACTATAGAATAATTGGGCTTGAGGATGCTTGGCCCACATATGTCTTATTTCTTATGAACTATGATTTATGCGAAGGTCTTGTATTTTGGCCAAGGGCTAATTTGGAAAGTTACATTTTAGGAACTAGAGTTTCAAGAGTTACAATAGCCGCGACACTGTTTGTAACGCCCCGTTCCCGGAGGTCCGGAGAGTTAATCCTTAATACCTAAAATCAACTTAAATAGTACAACTATAAAATCCAAAAAATCCAATAAAATATTAATCAATTTAATCAATCCAAATATCTAAATTCCTCCATGGGGACAATAAAGAAAATCTCAATAACATAAATTAAAAACTCTCCAAAACTCGAAATTATCCTTAACTCATCAAATCAAAACACCCAAAAAATAAAATCAATTTACTAACTACGACTCTCAAATAAACACTTGTACCCTCAGGCACTTATTCCACTCCAATCATCATACCTGCTAAAACTTCCTACTCTTGTTCTCCAGCTGAACCATCAAAATTATCTGAAAAATATATGGAGATAAGGGGTGAGTTATCAACAACTCAGTAAGCAGAGAATATATACTAGTGTATAAACATGAGCATTTACAGAAATCAGAATGCAGGACAAAACATTTTCATTTTCAGAGTGCGGAAGCAAAACATGTTATCAAAATATCAGAGCGAAGATTTAGAAATAATTTCATTCAAAAATATTCTTTGGCATAACATAAATGATCATCATCATCATCAGAACATCATATCAGAACAGAGGCCATGTATAACCCTCGTGGTAGGGTTGTGCATCTGTGGATAGCCAAGCTGAACATAAATCACTCTGTCACCAAGGTGTGCACTCAAAACAGAGACCACTAGTATAATTCATGGCAAGACCGTATCCACTATTATTACCTGTGGTTGGGTCGTATCCACTATTATTACTCGTGGTTGGGTCGTATACATTATTATAACCCGTCGTTGGGCCGTACCCTCTATTGTAACCCGTGATTGGGTCGTATGCCGCTATTATCACCCTTGGCAGGGCCGTAACTGAACAGAGCGGAAACATAATCAAATTCAGAATTAGAAAGTCATGTCAAAGGTTTTCAGAAATCACGTCTTATCCAAACAGAGTACTGAACAAAATATTCAGAACAGAACAAAATCATATCACAACATAATTTATGCACAAATTTCATATTCGCTCTCGTTTTCAAAGTTCAAAAACAGAATATCAAAAATAAGCTCATGTCTACACCAGTCATGATAGAAAATATTTTCTTCTTAAGCATAATCTCATGGGAAATGCAGAACAAATAACTGAGGTAGTTCAAATTTCTTTTCAAAATCAAATATGTATATTTTCCAAAAATAACTTCAACTCATTTTATTTTAATGTAAAGTCTAGCATAGGAACCCCACTTACCTGGACTTAGCTTTTTTGGAATTTCCTTCAAAATGTTGAACAATAATTAATGATCACCTATAAAATAATCACGTAATTCTCGTAAATTTCCAATTAATCTCATATTTCGATATTTAATCCTAAGCTTCTAAAATAACCTATTTAATTCCTCAAAAGCTAAAATTCTCATCATTCCCAAAATATCCTCATTCTCTAAATTTCCTTGATATCAATCAACATTTAAGATAAGTACTAGTAAAAATTTCATAAAAAAAAATAGCTTTAATCATAATTTAAATGTTCAAAATAAAATTACACACTTACTATAAAAATAATTTGCTACCAATAGTACAAAATAAACATCCTATTTATTATTGAAAACAATTTATAAAGTTTAATACTAGATTATATAATTATCCCAAAATATTTTTAGAATAAACCATAACTATTTTTAAATAGACTAAATCATATCTAAAGTGTAAAAAAAACAACATTACACCAATATTATTTGCTCTTAAAAATAAATCTTTACTTAAATAATATGTTAAAATACTTAAGTGATTTTCTATAATCCTAATTATATAAGAGTGTACTAATACATAATAAAAGTTTAAAAGCCCATTAATATAACATGTAGTAAAGGGTATTACGGTAATTTCATTTAATTCTTTGAAAACTAACAAAAAAACCTACGTAAATCAACATAACATGCACGGCAGGGCTTACTCACGAAGGAAAAACAAGCAGCAGCGTGCGACGTAGGCAAGAGGGGCTAGGCAGACGGCGGTGAACTCGGCAGAGCACTGGACGAGAGAGAGAGAGAGAGAGAGAGAGAGAGAGAGAGAGAGCAATGAATGAGGAAAAAAATGAAAGACATAGAGTAAGCCGAGAGAGTGTCAGTGACACAGAGGTACTATAGGTGGCTTACCAAAAGGGACGCAGCGGAAAAAGGAGTGGCGTGGAGTGACCGTCAGAGTTCTCTGTGCCGGTGGTAACGACGTGGAAGCGTTTGCACCATGTGTGGTGGCTTCGAACGACAAGTGCACCGGGTTGGGTTGCTCTGTTTTCGGTGGCTAAAACAGGGGAGTTTTAGGTTCACTATGTAGGTGGTCGTCCTCGACAATAAGGTGGTGGTGCAATGGTATACGGCAGAGGAGCGGGAGCTCCAGTGATGGCCAAGTGGAGATGGCGCACGGAGAAGTGGAGTGGTGATCTGTGGAGCTGCAGTGTGCCCGGGTTGTGTTGATTTCGTATGGGAGCAATGTGTATTCTGGACGGTGCAACGACTGGGTTGAAGAGGCTAGCAGCGGCTGAAACTTGGTGCAGGGTTGACGAAGGCTGAGCCGGAGTGTGTCAAAAGTGGTGGTCTGGTTTATGGGTGCAAAGTTGACGAGTGTTCAGCCGAGAACGTGGAGAGGCAGTGAACGAAAGGGAGTTACGCTTGGGTTGTGTTGCGGTGCATTGCTATTGTTGGGTGTTTCCTGGACGTGGAGGCAGTGGCTGTTCCACGGTGGTCCCATGGTTGACACTAGGAAAACTGGCTGCTGGGCTTCACGCGGTGGTGATGACTACACTGAAGTTGGACAGTGGGAGGGGCATGCAACGCACCAATTTGGTTACTATCCCTATGGCAGTGCACATACTTAGTGGTTTAGCGTTGTTCTGTCATGGGGTTCATGGTTTGCCAAAGGCTGGGTGATGGGAACCAAGATGGACCTAGTCTTAAAGATCATTTGCAACTTCCAGATGGGCCAAGAAGATCAAGGAAACAATGCAAGGATTGATGCAATCCACTTGGGACAAGTTTAGCAAGAGCCCAACATTCAAGATGGGGCTTGAATGATGAAGATCCAGTTTTAATTCATTTGATTAGCTACGGAAGAGGGCAACAACAAGAATTAAAGGCTTTGAGCTCTTGAAGGGTTTCAACTTATTTAATTCATTTAAAGAACTTATGTTATTAGTTTAGAATAATTGAGTTTATTATGGGAAGCACTTAAGGGGGCCTATGCAAGGGCATGTTGGGAAAGTTATTATTTTATTGAACTAGGGTTAGGGTTACTGTAGCCGAGTTACTGTAGCCGGCAGTGTAGCCGCGGCACTGTTCATCCAGGGGCACTTTTGGAAGATGGGGGGTTTATTTTGGCTAGGGTTTCATTAGGTTTTGCTTTAAATACTCTATGTAGCCTCATTTTAATCAGATTATGAAGTTTATGAAATTTGATGAATTTATTCATTGTGAGTTGAGTTTATCTCCTCTTGTTCTTAATTGAACTTTTGAACTTATCAAAGGTAAATCACAACCTTTGTGGCGTTCCTCCTTTGTAATCTGGGTTCTTGAGATGGGTTCTTCAACGGGTCTAGATTTTAATATAATCTAGGTTCTTGAAACGAGTTCTCATCGGGTCTAGATTCTCCATCCTTGACTTGATTTTGGCTTTCTTGGGGAGTTTTCAAATTGATTGTGGGTTCAAGGGATTTCATTCCCGCGGGTTCATATCATTTGGTATTCAGAGCAAGGTTTCCAATCAGGTCTGATTCTATCTTTTAATTCTAGCATCCTTAAATTTAATTCTAGGGCTTCATTGTTCTAGGGTTGCCAAAAAAAAAAAATAGAAACAAAAAGTAGGCTGCCGAAATTCTTAGGGTTTTGGGTTTGGCTGAAATTTGCATCTCCAAGGGTTTCAAAATTCTAGGGTTTCTTGCATCTCTAAGTTTGTCAATTGCTTGGAGTGTTGTTCCATTGATTCTCTTCTACTTCATTGTCTATGCTTGTGTGTTTGAATTCAATTGCTTGGATTTTCACAATTGAATATTGCTGTTTGTGGTTGAATTAAAGAAAAGAAAAGAAAAGAAAAGAAAGGAAAAGAAAAGAAAAGAAAGGAAAATTCGAAAAAAAAAAAGAGAGAAGAAGAAGAAGAAGAAAAGAAAAGGTAGCATATTCAATGGTTGCTACATAGTTACAAAAATGAGAAAGAAAGAAATTTGTTGATTGAACTTTATCATCAAAGGGGCTGCTGCATACATCACTAAAGTTGGTATCTTGTCTTATTGTTACTCTTTCATCCGTATAACTTCATTGATTCTCGTGTCATTTTTATTCCTTCCATGTTTCTCTTGTTCTTGTTTCCTGGATCTAATTACTAGTTGGGATAAAACAAGGTTGCTTTCTATTGATTGTGTTCAATTAGTTCTTAAAGAACTTGAGTAGGAAAACTCTTGAGGTAAAAGGCAAGAGAGTGTGAGACTATTATCGGGAAAAAGCCACTAAGAGTGAAACACAAGTAGAGTGTCATTATTCGAGTGTAAACACGTAAGGGAGTGTGTGAGGTTTTCCACTAACATTCTTTTTGTGCAGCATATTATGATGTCTCATAGAAGTGACTCATCACCAAAAAGTGTGGCAGACAACTCATCCTTTGTGTTGCAAGCCATGCAACAACAGTTTGAGCGGTTGAACTTGGTGTTGGGTGAAGTGAGGGATAGTATGGATAATCAAGAAGCAATGATTAGAAATCTACAAGGTGAGAGAAATAGGAGGCGACGTGAGCCTAGAATTGAGAATGGGTATAAGAATGGAGAGTTTGGTGAGAATGAGGAAGGCTTAACATTTGAAGTTGGATTGGGTGGACATAGAGGAGTTAGGCGTGGAAGAGGCCTTAGGGCAAACTCAGGGGGTCGAGATAGAGTAGATAAGAACCTTGGAAGCATCAAAATGAAAATACCATCATTCCAAGGTAGAACTGACCCTGAAATTTATTTAGAGTGGGAGAAAAGAATAGAGTTGATGTTTTGATATGAACCCGCGGGAAAGGAATCCCTTGAACCCACAATCAATTTGAAAACTCCCCAAAAAAGCCAAAATCAAGTCAAGGATGGAGAATCTAGACCCGATGAGAACTCGTTTCAAGAACCTAGATTATATTAAAATCTAGACCCGTTGAAGAACCCGTCTCAAGAACCCAAATTACAAAGGAAGAACGCCACAAAGGTTGTGATTTACCTTTGATAAGTTCAAGAGTTCAATCAAGAACAAGAGAAGAAAACTCAACTCACAATGAATAAATTCATCAAATTTCATAAACTTCATAATCTGATTAAAACGTGGCCACATAGAGTATTTAAAGCAAAACATAATGAAACCCTAGCCAAAATAAACCCCCCCATCTTTCAAAAGTGCCCTTGGATGAACAGTGCCGCGGCAACAGTACGGAGCTACAGTAACTCGCTACAGTAACCCTAACCCTAGTTCAATAAAATAATAACTTTCCCAATATGCTCTTGCATAGGCATAAACCCAATTATTCTAAGCAAATAAAATAGGTCCTTGAAATTAATTAAATAAGATGAAAGTCTTCAAGTGTCCAAAGCCTATAAGTCATGTTGTTGCCCTTTCCATAGCTTATGAAATGAATCAAAGCATAATCTTCATCGTTTAAGCCCTTGAACTTGTATTTGGCCCATCTGGTACTTGCAACATATCTTTAAGACTAGGCCCACCTTGGTTCCCATCATTCTCCCTCTCCTCAAAAGGATTCGACCTCGAATCTCCACCTGGATCAAAGGGAAAAATGTTAGTAACATTATCATTGATTTCATATGCATTGTCATTAATTTGTTCAAGAATTTGAGAACATCCATCTAAGCTACTCCTGTTGTCAACAGATAAAGATATTAAATCTAAAGGAGTAAATAGATTAAGTCTATAAACAATTTCAAAAGGAGAATATAAAGTGGTAGTATGCATGGTCCTGTTATATGCAAACTCTATAAATCCATCCATAACCACAAAAATAGAATTTCTACTCCTTTCTTTCCTAGGCAGCCCCAAAACAAAGTCCATAGATATGTCTACACATGACTCACTAGGAATAGGTAAGGGCGTATGCAACCCATGTGGCAAAAGTATAAATTTGGCCTTTCTGCATGTAATGCACCTGCCACAAATACAATTGACATCTCTCTTCATCTTAGACCAACATAAATGTTCATACAAAATGTCTAATATTTTCTTGACACCAGAATGACTACTCCAAATATATGCAAACTCAATGAAGGGCAAATGATAGTCCCACAAACGTTCATGCAACACATCAATGAATGGCAATTGATACTTCCACAAATGTTCATGCAACACGTCATTGAAAGGCAAATGATATTCCCACAAACGTTCATGCAACACAACAAAAGTCTTCCTTACACCATGGTTACCCAACAAACCACCATGTCCATCGCACACAAGCAACTTACATATAAAACTAGTAGGTACATAAAATCTATTCTTTATAAACAAGTACCAATCTAGTTTATAGAACTTACCAAACGATGCTTTCTCACATGTTCCATATACAATAGCAAAGTCATCATCATTAGCATGCAATTCCTTATCATATTCAAGTTTCAACAATTTTGCATCTAAAATGAAGATAAGTACATACCTTCTTGCTAAAGCATCAACCACAAAAGTTTCCATACCTTGTGTGCATTTGAATACATGAGCAAAAGTCTCAATAGAATCCTCCCGCTTAGCACGCATTATAGTCAACAACTTACCTTCTCCCTTTAAGTGTGTCAATGACTCATGTTCTTCCAAGAAAGGTCGGTTAGGAATTGTTGCACCTGGCACAAAATCAATGTAGTGCTCTATCTCCCTAATGGGTGGCAATCCACTAAATACACCACTTGGAAACACGACCTCATATCCCTGCAACAAAGAGACAACAATACTAGGCAAACATACGTCAAGTTCGTTAGGATTAAGACTTGCCTTAGCATAAAAACTCACTTTTCTCTTTGTTTTTCTCTCACTTTCTTCACACTCTCTTTTCTTTCCACTCTCTTTTTCTTTTTCACTCTCTTTTTCCCTTTCACACTCTTTTTTCTTTTCACTCTCTTTTTTTCTGTCACTCTCTTTTTCTTCATCTTTTTTTGTACTCTCGACCTCATAATTATTTTTCAACTCATTCTCTCTTTTGCTTGAGGTCTTAGTCTCACCTTCTTCTTTTTTCTCTCTCATTTTTCTCTCTTTCTCCATTTCGGTCTCACTATTTCTTTTCTTCTCAATCTCACATTCACTCTTGCTTTTCAGCTCAATCTCACTTTCACTTTCACTCTCACCTTCACTCTTGCTTTTCAGCTCATTCTCACTTTCACTCTTCCTTGTTTGCTCAATCTCCTTTTCACTTTTTCTTTTTTGATCACTCTCACTTTTACTCTTTCTTTTTTTATCACTCTCATTTTCACTCTTTCTGTTTTGAGCAACCTTACATTTCAGCTTCAATTGATTCCCATGGACCTGTTTTGGAGTTAAAGGAGCAAGTTTGATTGTTTTTCCATCCTTTTCAAAACTGTACATGTTCCTTAACCCATCATGGATCACCTTCCTATCATACTGCCATGGCTTTCCCAACAAAATATGACTAGCATGCATAGGCACCACATCACAAAGCACCATATCCTGGTATTTTCCAATTGAAAAAGAAACTAGCACTTGCTTATTTACCCTAACCTCCCCACAATCACTCAACCAGTGCAACATGTATGGTCTAGGGTGTTTCAAGGTACGTAAATTCAATTTCTCAACTAAAGTAGTGCTAGCCAAATTAATACAACTCCTCAAATCAATGATCATACTACATACCTTGTTGTTGATGTGGCATCTTGTATGAAAAATATTCTCACTCTTCTGCTCTATATCATCCATCTTAATTTTTGTATTGAGTGCATGCCTGGTAACAAGAGAATCACCATACTCTTCATTCTCATACCCATTTTCAACACTAAACTCGGGACGCCTCCTATCTCTCCTGCCATGAAGATTTCTAATTACCACATCTTGATGATCCATCCTATCCCTCACTTCACCCAACACTAAGTTCAACTTCTCAAACTGTTGTTGCATGACTTGCAACACAAAGGATGTGTTATCTACCATCTCCTTTGGTGATGAGTCACTCCTATGAGACATCATAATGTGCTGCACAAAAAGAATGTTAGTGAAAAACCTCACACACTCCCTTACGTGTTTACACTCAAATAATGACACTCCACTCGTGTGTAACTCTGAATTGGCTTTTTACTCGATAATAATCTCACACTCTCTTGCCTTTTACCTCAAGAGTTTTCCCACTCAAGTTCTTTAAGAACTAGTTGAACTAAATCAAGACAATACAATCTTGTATTATCCCAACTAGTAATTAGATCCAGGAAACAAGAACAAGAGAAACATGAAGGAGTAAAGTGGGAGATGATATTCTGATATGGACTAAAACTGAAAGTGGGAATTTTACTACAAGGTCTGCTTGGGAAGGCATCCGTGTGAGAAGTCCTATTTTAGAGGGACATAAATGGATATGGAATAATATTCTTCCTAAAAAGTTTTCTGTTTTTATGTGGAAGGCGTGGAATGGAGCTCTAGCTGTTGATGATAATATTAGGAGGATTGGTATTCCATTAGCTTCGAAATGTAATTGTTGTAAGAATGGGCAGTATGAAGATATAAATCATGTGTTATTTGATGGGGAGGTTGCAGCTGGAATTTGGAAGAAGTGTGGAGCTCTGTTTGGGATTCGGGTTGGGAGATTATGGCAGGAAACATGTATTAATTGGTTTCGGAGAGCCTCACATTCATCTCAAGTTGGTGTTATACTTGGTTTATTACCTACTATAATTTCGTGGAGATTGTGGGGAAGAAGATGTTCTGCTCGAATGGAGAATAAATTGGATTCAAGTCAGGTGATTTGACTTTCTATCAAACACTGGGTAGGCGTTCTTGGTCAAGGAATGACTAAGTTTAAAAAATTTAATCAGCAGGATGATTACATTCTTAGGTGTCTGAATGTTAATCCTATCCGTATTCAACATCATCCAATTCAACTCATTACTTGGTCTAAACCACTACTTGGTAGAGTTAAGTTAAATACGGACGGGAGCAGCTTGGGAAATCCTGGTATTTCAGGTGCGGGAGGGGTTATTCGAGATATGCAGGGGGTTGTGTTATTGGCTTTTTCAATGAATTTGGGATATGGTGATAGTACCAAAGCAGAATTACGGGCATTACTGGAAGGAATAAAACGCTATAAAGAATTGAATTTATCTGCTCTGGATATTGAAGTGGATTCAAAGGTGGTTCTGTCATGGCTGAAGCAAAATAGGTGCGGAATCTGGTATTTGGAGGACTACTGGGAGGAGTTGCAGGAGCTGATTAAGGATATGGATTACAAAGTTTCTCATATATTTAGGGAAGGAAATGCTGTTGCGGATTGGCTTGCTCGGTGGGGGGCAAGAGAGGGTGATGCGGAATGGCGGAATACGTCGGATGTTCCTACGATGCTACGGGGTTTAATTAGGATGGACAAATGGGGCATTGCTTCCATTCGGTGCAAGTCGGGTGAGGTGAGGTATTAATTCTCTACAGGATGCTGTGTGGATTGAAGACGTCTTTTTGATGCAGTGTCTAGCTGGGAAGGGGGTAGCAGAAATCTCCTTCTCGTCCTTTGAGCGTCGAAGTATTTGTTGATTGGGTTGTAATTTTTGTGTTATTCTTTAGGCCTGTTTAGATGTTTTTCTTGGTTATTTGGTTAATTGTTATGTAATTATTGGTTGGGCTTGTAAGTTTTTTTCTTGATAATTGTAACCACGGTTTTCCTCCGCCACAAGTGAGGGATCATTAATAAATTCGGGCAGGGGTCACTCTTGGACATGTGATTCCTTCTCTTTCATAAAAAAAAAAAAGAGAAACATGAAGGAATAAAAATGACATGAGAATCAATGAAGTTATACGAATGAAAGAGTAACAATAAGACAAGATACCAACTTGAGTGATGTATGCAGCAGCCCCTTTGATCATAAGGTTTAATCAACAAATTTCTTTCTTTCTCTTTGTTGTAACTATGTAGCAACTTTGAATATGCTACCTTATCTTTTCTTCATCCTCTTTTTTATTTTTTTTCGAATTTTTTTTTCTTTTCGTTTCCTTTCCTCTCTTTTCTTTTCTTTTCCTTTCCTTTCTTTTCTTTTCTTTTCTTTTCCTTTCTTTTCTTTTCTCTAATTCATCCACAAACAGCAATAGTCAGTTGTGAAAACCAACCAATTGAATTCAAACACACAAGCATGGACAATAAAGTAGAAGAGAATCAATGGAACGACACTCCAAGCAATTGACAAACTTAGAGATGCAGGAAACCCTAGAATTTTGAAACCCTAGGTGATGCAAATTTCAGACAAACCCAAAACCCTAAGAATTTCGGCAGCCTACTTTTTGTTTCTATTTTTTGGCAACCCTAGAACAATGAAGCCCTAGAACTAAATTTAAGGATGCTAAAATTAAAAGATAGAATCAAACCTGATTGGAAACCTTGCTCTGAATACCAAATGATATGAACCCGCGGGAACGGAATCTCTTGAACCCACAATCAATTTGAAAACTCCACAAGAAAGCCAAAATCAAGTCAAGGATGGAGAATCTAGACCCGATGAGAACTCGTTTCAAGAACCTAGATTATATTAAAATCTAGACCCGTTGAAGAACCCGTCTCAAGAACCCAGATTACAAAGGAAGAACGCCACAAAGGTTGTGATTTACCTTTGATAAGTTCAAAAGTTCAATTAAGAACAAGAGGAGATAAAACTCAACTCACAATGAATAAATTCATCAAATTTCATAAACTTCATAATCTGATTAAAACGTGGCCACATAGAGTATTTAAAGCAAAACATAATGAAACCCTAGCTAAAATAAACCCCCCCATCTTCCAAAAGTGCCCCTGGATGAACAGTGCCGCGGCTACAGTACGAAGCTACAGTAACTCGCTACAGTAACCCTAACCCTAGTTCAATAAAATAATAACTTTCCCAATATGCCCTTGCATAGGCATAAACCCAATTATTCTAAGCAAATAAAATAGGTCCTTGAAATTAATTAAATAAGTTGAAAGTCTTCAAGTGTCCAAAGCCTATAAGTCATGTTGTTGCCCTTTCCATAGCTTATGAAATGAATCAAAGCATAATCTTCATCGTTTAAGCCCTTGAACTTCTATTTGGCCCATCTGGTACTTGCAACATATCTTTAAGACTAGGCCCACCTTGGTTCCCATCATGTTTGATTGTCATAATTACTCTGAGGAGAAGAAGGTGAAGTTGGCTGTAATTGAGTTCACTGATTATGCGGTTATTTGGTGGGATCAATTAGTATCCAATAGGAAGAGGAATTTTGAGAGGCCTGTAGAAACATAGAGAGAGTTGAAAGCTATCATGAGGCGGAGATTTGTACCTAGCCACTACTATAGAGACCTCTACCAAAAACTACAAAATCTTACACAGGAGTCTAGAAGTGTAGAGGATTACCATAAGGAGATGGAGGTGGCTATGATTCGGGCTAATGTAGTGGAGGATCAGGAGGCCACGATGACAAGATTTTTGAGTGGGTTGAATAGGGAGATAGCCAATGTAGTTGAGTTGCAACATTATAAGGAGGTAGAGGATATGGTGCACATGGCTATGGAGGTGGAGAGGCGGCTAAAAGGAAATGGTACATCAAAGTATACTTTGGTTTCTGGTACTCCTTGGAAACCAAAGTGGGACAAAAATGATCAAGTTGTAACAAAGGAGAAGACCGAACCACCTAAGGGAAATGATTTGAGTGAGGCTGAAACCTCAAGAAAAAGAGAGAATGAGTTGAAAAAAAATTGTGAGGACGAGAGTTCAAAAAAAGAGGAGACTGAAAGAAAAACAGAGAGTGAAAAGAACAAAGAGAGTGAGAGGAAAAAAGAGAATGAGGCCGAAACATCAAAAGAAAGAGAGAGAGAAAATGAAAATATAGAGGTGGTTGAGAGTCAAGAAAAAAGAGTGGAGCCACAAGAGGAAAAAGAAAGAGAGATTGTAGAGAGAAATAAAAAGACAAAAGTGAGTTTTTATGCTAAGGCCAGCTTTTATGCTAACGAATTTAATGACTCTTTGTCTTGTCTTGTTGTTTATTTGTTGCAGGCATATAAGGTCATGACTCCTAGCGGTGTGTTTAGTGGATTGCCACCTATTAGGGAGATAGAGCACCACATTGATTTTGTGCCAGGTGCGACAATTCCTAACCGACCTTTGTTGGAAAAACATGAGTCATTGATACACTTAAAGGGACAAGGTAAGTTGTTGACTAGAATGCATGCTAAGTGGGAGGATTGTATTGAGACTTTTCCTCATGTATTCAAATACACACAAGGTATGAAAAATTTTGTGGTTGATGCTTTAGCAATAAGGTATATCCTTGTCTTCATTTTAGATGTAAAATTGTTGAGACTTGAATATGATAAGGAATTGCATGCTAATGATGATGAATTTGCTTGTGTGTATGGAACATGTGAGAAAGCATTTTTTGGTAAGTTCTATAAACTATATTGGTACTTGTTTAGAAAGAATATATTTTGTGTGCCTACTAGTTTTATGCTTAAGTTGCTTGTGTGTGATGGATATGGTGGTTTATTGGGTAACCTTAGTGTAAGGAAGACTTTTGTTGTGTTTCATAAATGTTTGTAGAAATATCATTTGCCATTCAAAGACGTGTTACTCGAACGTTTGTGGAAGTATCATTTGTCATTCATTGATGTATTGCACGAACGTTTGTGGGAGTATCATTTGCCATACATTGACGTGTTGCATGAACAATTGCGGGAGTATCATTTGTATTTTATCGAGTTTGCATATAATTGGAGTGGTCATTCTGGTGAAAATAAGATTTCAAACATGTTGCATGAACGTTTATGGGAGTATCATTTGCCATTCATTGACTTGTTGCATGAACGTTTGCGGGAGTATCATTTGCCATTCATTGAGTTTGCATATTAGAGTGGTCATTTTGGTTTGAGGAAGACTTTAGATGTGCTTTATGAACATTTGTGGGAGTATTGTTTGCCATTCATTGAGTTTACATATAATTGGAGTGTTCATGCCACTACTAAATTTTCACCAATTGAAATTGTTTATAGACTTAATCAATTTCCTCCTTTAGATTTAAAGTCTTCACCAGTTGATGATATGGTTAGCTTGGATGGACTATTCCAAATTCTTGAACAAATTAATGAAAATGCATATCTAATAGAACTTCCAGGTAAATATCGTGTTTCTACTATTTTCAATGTTACTAACGACTTTCCCTTTGATCCAGGTGGAGATTCGAGGTCGAATCCTTTTGAGGAGAGGGAGAATGATGGGAACCAAGATGGACCTAGTCTTAAAGATCATTTGCAACTTCCAGATGGGCCAAGAAGATCAAGGAGACAATGCAAGGATTGATACAATCCACTTGGGACAAGTTTAGCAAGAGCCCAACATTCAAGATGGGGCTTGAATGATGAAGATCCAGTTTTAATTCATTTGATTAGCTACGGAAGAGGGCAACAACAAGAATTAAAGGCTTTGAGCTCTTGAAGGGTTTCAACTTATTTAATTCATTTAAAGAACTTATGTTATTAGTTTAGAATAATTGAGTTTATTATGGGAAGCACTTAAGGGGGCCTATGCAAGGGCATGTTGGGAAAGTTATTATTTCATTGAACTAGGGTTAGGGTTACTGTAGCCGAGTTACTGTAGCTCGGCAGTGTAGCCGCGGCACTGTTCATCCAGGGGCACTTTTGGAAGATGGGGGGTTTATTTTGGCTAGGGTTTCATTAGGTTTTGCTTTAAATACTCTATGTAGCCTCATTTTAATCAGATTATGAAGTTATGAAATTTGATGAATTTATTCATTGTGAGTTGAGTTTATCTCCTCTTGTTCTTAATTGAACTTTTGAACTTATCAAAGGTGAATCACAACCTTTGTGGCGTTCCTCCTTTGTAATCTGGGTTTTTGAGACGGGTTCTTCAACGGGTCTAGATTTTAATATAATCTAGGTTCTTGAAACGAGTTCTCATCGGGTCTAGATTATCCATCCTTGACTTGATTTTGGCTTTCTTGGGGAGTTTTCAAATTGATTGTGGGTTCAAGGGATTTCATTCCCGCGGGTTCGTATCACTGGGTGGTGGGGCTACCACACGGTGGTTTACGATGTGCAAAGAGGAGCCATGGTTGCTATTTATGTGGGGAGGAGAGGCTAGCGGCTTGGGCAGAAATATTTCTGTTACTTGAAGCAAGTGATGTCGAGAGGTGGTATGGGAGAGATGCAGAGCAGCAACCCTAGATTTGATGGGTGAGTTTCTATGTGAGATTTTTATAAGGAAAAGCTAGTAAACCCTAGAGAAGAAAATGTGCATGACATGAAGACGTGAATGTCATGGGGTTCTGATCTATCTCATGGCTTGGTGTTTGGGCATGCAAAAATTCGGGCTTTCTCTAAAAGTTTTAGGCTCGAAGTCTATTTCAAAAATAAAAAATCAAATGGGCATATTGCACATAAAAATCTATAATTTTTTGAAAACAACTTCGTGTTGGGCCCAGGTGTTATACTGTTAATCAAGGGACATTTCTGGTAAAAGGGGCTTGATTTTTGTTAGGGTTTTAATTAGGTTATAGTTTAAATACTCTTTATATGTTAAGAAGTTTATAAAATTTGATGAATTTTTTCATTGTGAGTTGAGTTTTACTCCTCTTGTTGTTGATTGAACTTTTGAACTTATCAAATAGGAACTCCAACCTTTTTGGCGTTCCTCCTTGTAATTTGGGTTCTTGAAATACGTTCTTCAACGGGTCTAGATTTTAACATAATCTAAATTCTTGAAACGAGTTCTCATTGGGTCTAGATTTTCCAACCATTAACTTGAATTTGGCTTTCTTGGGTGAGTTTTCAAATTGACTGAGGTTAGAGGGATTTCATTCCCGCTGGTTCATGTCATTTGGTATTCAGAGCAAGGTTTTCAATCAGGTATGATTGTATCTTTTAATTCTTGCATCTTTAAATTTAATTCTAGGGCTTGATTGTTCTAAGGTTGGAATAGGAAAAAAAAAAAGAAACAGAAAGTAGGCTACCAAAATTCTCAGGGATTTTGGTTTGGCTGAAATTTACATTATCTAGAGTTTCAAAATTATAGGGTTTATTGTATCTCTAAGTTTTTCAATTGCTTAGAGTGCCATTACATTGATTTTCTTCTACATCATTGTCAATGCTTGTGTGTGTTTGAATTCAATTGCTTGATTTTCACAATTGAATATTGTTGTTTGTGATTGAATTAGAAAAAAAAAATTGAAAAAAAAAAAAAAGAAGAAGAAAAGAAAATGTAGCATATTCAAAGGTTGTTACATAGTTACAAAGAAGAGAAATAAAGACATTTGTTGATTGAGAGCTTTATCATCAAATGGGGCTGAATATATCTTTTTAGTTGATATCTTGTTTTGTATTTACTCTTTCCTTCATATAAATTCATTGAGCCTCATGTCATTTTATTACCTGTTTCTTGTTCTAGTTTCTTGGACTTAATTACTAGTTGTGATATGAACCCGCGGGAAATGAATCCCTTGAACCCACAATCAATTTGAAAACTCTCTAAGAAAGCCAAAATCAAGTCAATGGATGGAGAACCTAGACCCGATGAGAACTCGTTTCAAGAACCTAGATTATATTAAAATCTAGACCCATTGAAGAACCCGTCTCAAGCACCCAGATTACAAAGGAGGAACGCCACAAAGGTTGTGATTTACCTTTGATAAGTTCAAGAGTTCAATTAAGAACAAGAGGAGTAAAACTCAACTCACAATGAATAAATTCATCAAATTTCATAAACTGATTAAAATGAGGTACATAGAGTATTTAAAAGCAAAACCTAATGAAACCCTAGCCAAAATAAAACCTCATCTTCCAAAAATACCCCTGGATGAACAGTACCGCATCTACTGTACGGCGCTACAGTACTCGGCTACAGTAACCCAAACTCTAGTTCAATAAAATAATAACTTTCCCAACATGCCCTTACATAGGCATAAACCCAATTATTCTAAGCAAATAAAATAGGTCCTTGAAATTAATTAAATAAGTTGAAAGCCTTCAAGTGTTCAAAGCCTATAAGTCATGTTGTTGCCCTTTCCATAGCTTATGAAATGAATCAAGGTATAATCTTCATCGTTTAAGCCCTTGAACTTGTATTTGGCCCATCTGGAACTTTCAACATATCTTTAAGACTAGGCCCACCTTGGTTCTCATCACTCTCTCTTGCATAGAAACTCACTTTTACCTTTCCTTTTCTCTCGGCAGACTCTCTTTCTTTTTTCTCTCGTGGCTCCACTCTTTTTTCTTTACTCTCAGCCACCTCTCTACTTTCTTTTTCACTCTTTCTTTTATGCTCATTTTCACTCTCACACTTTCTTTTTTGCTCAATCTCTTTTTCACTCTTTCTTTTTTGATCACTCTCATTTTCACTCTTTCTCTTTTGATCACTCTCATTTTCACTCTTTCTTTTTTGAGCAACCTCACTTTTCAATTTCAGTTGGTCCTCATAGACCTGGCTTGGAGTTAAAGGAGCAAGCTTAATTGTTTTGCCCTCCTTTTCAAAGCTGTACATGTTCTTGAACCCATCATGTGTCACTCTCCTATCATACCGCCACGGCCTCCCTAACAAAATATGGCCCGCATGCATAGGCACAACATCACAAAGCACCTCATCCTGATACTTCCCAATAGAAAAAGTAACTAACACTTGTTTATCCACCCTAACTTCTACACAATCATTCAACCACTGCAATTTGTATGGTCTAGAGTGTTTTAAGGTTGGTAAATTCAATTTCTCAACCAAAGTAGTGCTAGCCACATTAGTACAACTCCCTCCATCAATGATCATACTACATACCTTATTGTTGACATGGCATCTAGTATGGAAAATGTTTTCTCTCTGTTGCTCTGCATCATCCACCTTAATGTGTGCATTAAGAGCACACCTGGCAACAAGAGACTCACCTGTCACAGGGTATACCACTTCAACATCATCACTAGCATCATCCAACTCGGGCACCTCATCACTATTATTCTCACTCTCAGTCATCACCTCCCCATTGTCACGCATAATCATCACCCTCCTATTTGGACATTGAGAAGCAATGTGCCCTGAACCCAAACACTTAAAACATTTGATATCTCTATTCCGTGAAGGTTGGGATTCTACCTTGGGTTTGTTGCTAGTTCCCTCATCTTTTCCCTTAGGTGGTTCGGTCTTTCTCTTTGCTTCAGCTGGATCATTCCTATCCCATTTTGATTTCCAAGTAGTGCTAGAAACCGAAGTGTACCTTGCTGTCCATTATCTCTTTAATTGTCTCTCCACCTTCATAGCCATGTGCACCATGTCCTCTATCTACACATAATGATGCAATTCAATTACATTGGCTATGTCCCTATTCAACCTACTCAAAAATCTAACCATGGTGGCCTCTCGGTCCTCCTCTACATTAGCCCGAATCATCGCCACCTCCATCTCCTTATGGTAATCCTCCACACTCCTAGACCCTTGTGTAAGATTTTGTAATTTCTGGTAAAGGTCTCTATAGTAATGGCTAGGAACAAATCTCCGCCTCATGAGAGCTTTCAACTCTCCCCATATCTCTATAGGCCTCTCATAATTCCTCCTCCTATTGGTCACTAATTGATCCCACCAAATAATAGCATAATCAGTGAACTCAATAACCGCCAACTTCACTTTCTTCTCCTCAGAGTAATTATGACAATCAAACACCAACTCTATTTTTTTCTCCCACTCTAGATAAACCTCAGGGTCAGTTCTACCTTGGAAAGATGGTATTTTCATTTTGATGCTACCAAGGTCTCTATCTAGACCATCCCGATTCCCCTCAACTCCTCTATTTCTACCCGACCCAACGTCAGATGCTAAATCTTCCTCTTCCTCACCATCTCCATCATTCTCGTACTGATTTTCAACTCTATGCTCACGTCGCCTCCTATCCCTCCTACCTTGTAGATTTTTAATCACTGCTTCTTGATGATCCCATCCTATCCCTCACTTCACCCAACACCAAGTTCAACTGCTCAAACTGTTGTTGCATGGCTTGCAACACAAATGATGAGTTATTTGCTCTCCCCCTTGGTGATGCGCTACTCCGATGAGACATTATCAGGTGCTACACAAAAGAATGTTACTAGCAAAAAAAAAGTAAACCTCACACACTCCCTTACGTATTTACACTCGAATAATGTCACTCCACTCGTGTTTCACTCTTAATTGGCTTTTTTTTTCCGATAATAGTCTCACACTCTCTTGCCTTTTACCTCAAGAGTTTTCCCACTCAAGTTCTTTAAGAACTAATTGACTCAATCAAGACAAAGCAACCTTGTTTTACCCCAACTAGTAATTAGGTCCAAGAAACAAGAACAAGAGAAACACGGAAGGAAAGAAAAAAAAAATCGCACGTGAATCAAGGAAATTATATGAATAAAACAGTAACTATAAGACAAAATACCAACCAGAATCACCCCTTTTGATGATAAGGCTAAAGAAAAAAATCTCGGGATTCTTTTTTTTTTTTTTTCACGATTTTTTTTTCTTTTCCTTTCACCAACTGATTTGATCACAATCAAGAATAAGCAGTTGAGAAAACCCTAACAATAACTCAAAAACCCTAGGGCAAGTGAAATACGGCAGCCCCTAGAACAAGAGATTTCAGCCAACACAAACCCTAGAACAATGAATTTCAGCAACCCTAACAATAGTGAAGAAATCTACTAGCCACTACTATTTTTTTTTTTTTTTGTAATAAATCCTAGAACAATGAAGCCCTAGAATTAAATATGCAAGAAATAAAAGATAGAATCAGACCTGATTGGAAACCTGGCTCTCTGATACCAAATGATATGATCCCGCGGGAATAAATTCCCTTGAACCCACAATCAATTTGAAAACTCCCCAAGAAAGCCAAAATCAAGTCAACGGATGGAGAACCTAGACCCGATGAGAACCCGTTTAAAGAACCTAAATTATATTAAAATCTAGATCCGTTGAAGAACCCGTCTCAAGAACCCAGATTACAAAGGAGGAACGCCACAAAAGTTATGATTTACCTTTGATAAGTTCAAGAGTTCAATCAAGAACAAGAGGAGAAAACTCAACTCACAAATAAAATTCAATATTGTCTAATCTCTCAAATGAGACTACAAAGAGTTTTTAAATCCAAACCTAATCAAAACCCTAGCCAAAATAAAGCCCCTTTTACCCAAAATTACCCTTGATGAACAGTACCGGCTACAGTATGCGTGACTACAGTAACCCCTACAATAAATTGATGAAACCCTAGTTCCTAAAATGTAACTTTCCAAATAAGCCCTTGGCCAAAATACAAGGCCTTCCCAAAAACATAGTTCAGAAGAAATAAGACCTGTGAGCCAAGCATCTTCAAGCCCACTTATTCTAAACTAATAAAATAAATCATTTAACCAAATTAGAAGCCTCCAATAACAATAGGCCGTATCTCTAAGTCATGTCTTCCACAGCTTGAATAAAGTGGATCAAAGCTGGTTCTTCTTCTTTCAGACCCATCTTCAGTGTTGGGCTCTTTCTGGCTTCATCCCAAGTGGATTGCACCAATCCTTCCATTGCTTCCTTGATCTTCTTGGCCCTTGATCTTGTAATTGGCCCATCTGGAACTTGCAAAGGATCTTTAAGAGTAGGCCCACCTTGGTTCCTATCAAGTTGGGATAAAACAAGGTTGCATTGTCTTGATTGAGTTCAATTAGTTCTTAAAGAACTCGAGTGGGAAAACTCTTAAGGTAAAAAAGGCAAGAGAGTGTGAGACTATTATTAAATAAAAAGACAATTAAGAGTGAAACACGTGTAAAGTGCCATTACTTGAGTGTAAACTCGTAAGGGAGTGTGTGAGGTTTTTTTTTTACCACAAACATTCTTTTGTGCAGCACTTTACAATGTCTCACCGAAATGGCTCTTCACCAAAGGGGATGACAGATAACTCATCATTTATGTTGCAAACCATGCAACAACAGTTTGAGCGGTTGAACTTAGTGTTGGGTGAAGTGAGGGATAGTACGGATCATCAAGAAGCATTGATTAGAAATCTGCAAGGTGGGAGAGATAGGAGGCGACGTGAGCCTAGTATTAAGAATGGGTATGAGAATGAAGAGTATGGTGAGGATGAGGAAGTCTTAACATCTGAACTTGGATTGGGTAGACATAGAGGAGTTAAGCATGGAAGAGGGAGCATCAAAATGAAAATATCATCATTCCAATGTAGAATTGACCCTGAAATTTATTTAGAGTGGGAGAAAAGAATAGAGTTGGTGTTTGATTGTCATAATTACTCTGAGGATAAAAATGTGAAGTTGGCGGTAATTAAGTTCATTGATTATGCGATTATTTGGTAGGATCAATTAGTGACCAATAGGAGGAGGAATCTTGAGAGGCCAGTAGAAACATGGACATAGTTGAAAGCTACCATGAGGCGGAGATTTGTATCTAGCCACTACTATAGAGACTTCCACCAAAAACTACAAAATTTTACACGGGGGTCTAGGAGTGTAGAGGATTACCATAATGATATGAACCCGCGGGAATGAATCCCTTGAACCCACAATCGATTTGAAAACACTCCAAGAAAGCCTAAATCAAGTCAATGGATGGAGAACCTAGAACCGATGAGAACTCGTTTCAAGAACCTAGATTATATTAAAATCTAGACCCGTTGAAGAACCCGTCTCAAGAACCCAGATTACAAAGGAGGAACGCCACAAAGGTTGTGATTTACCTTTGATAAGTTCAAAAGTTCAATTAAGAACAAGATGAGTAAAACTCAACTCACAATGAATAAATTCATCAAATTTCATAAAATTCATAATCTGATTAGAATGAGGCTACATGGAGTATTTAAAGCAAAACCTAATGAAACTCTAGACAAAATAAACCCCCCATCTTCCAAAAGTGCCCCTGGATGAACAGTGCCTCGGCTATAGTGCCGTGCTACAGTAACTCGGCTACAGTAACCCTAACCTTAGTTCAATAAAATAATAACTTTTCCAACATGCCCTTGCATAGGCCCCTTAAGTGCTTCCCATAAATAAACTCAATTATTCTAAACTAATAAAATAAGTTCTTTAAATGAATTAAATAAGTCGAAACCCTTCAAGAGCTCAAAGCCTTTAAGTCTTATTATTGCCATCTTCCATTGCTAATCAAATGAATCAAAATTGGATCTTCATCCTTCAAGCTCCATCTTGAATGCTGGGCTCTTGCTAAACTCGTCCCAAGTGGATTGCATCAATCCTTGCATCGTCTCCGTGATCTTTAAGACTAGGCCCATCATGGTTCCCATCATTCCCCCTCTCCTCAAAAGGATTCGACCTCGAATCTCCACCTTGGTTCTCATCATTCCCACTCTCCTCAAAAGGATTCAACCTCGAATCTCCACCTGGATCAAAGGGAAAAACGTTAGTAACATTATCATTAATTTCATATGCAATATCATTAATTTGTTCAAGTAACACTTCATGCAACATGTTAATGAATGACAAATGATACTTCCACAAACGTTCGTGTAACACTTCAATGAAAGGCAAATGATACTCCGGCAATTGTTCATGCAACACGTCAATGTATGGCAAATGATACTCCCACAAATGTTCATGCAATACATCAATGAATGACAAATGATACTTCCACAAACGTTCGTGCAACAAGTCTTTGAATGGCAAATGATATTCCCACAAACATTCATGCAACACAACAAAAGTCTTCCTTACACCAAGGTTACCCAACAAACCACCATGTCCATCACACACAAGCAACTTACACATAAAACTAGTAGGCACACAAAATCTATTCTTTCTAAACAAGTACCCATCTAGTTTATAAAACTTACCAAAAGATGATTTCTCACATGTTCCATACACACTAGCAAAGTCATCATCATTAGCATGCAATTCCTTATCATATTCAAGTCTCAACAATTTTGCATCTAAAATAAAGACAATGACATACCTTCTTGCTAAAGCATCAACCAGAAAATTTTTCATACCTTGTGTGTATTTGAATACATGAAGAAAAGTCTCAATACAATCCTCCCGCTTAGCATGCATTCTACTCAACAACTTACCTTGTCCCCTTAAGTGTGTAAAGCACTCATGTTCTAGAATAAAGGTCGATTAAGAATTGTCGCACCTGGCACAAGATCAATGTAGTGCTCTATCTCCCAAATATGTGACAATCCATTAAACACACCCCTAGGAATCACGACCTCGTATCTCTGCAAGAAAGAAATAACAACACTAGGCAAAGAGTCGTTAAATTCGTTAGCATAAAAGCTTGCCTTAGCATAAAAACTCACTTTTATCTTTTTATTTCTCATTACAATCTCTCTTTCTTTTTCCTCTTGTGGCTCCACTCTTTTTTCTTGACTGTCAACCACCTCTCTATTTTCTTTTTCTCTCACTCTTTCTTTTGATGTTTCGGCCTCATTCTCTTTTTTCCTCTCACTCTCTTTCTTCTTTTCACTCTCTGTTTTTCTTTCATTCTCCTCTTTTTTTGAACTCTCAGCCTCACAATTGTTTTTCAACTCATTCTCTCTTTTTCTTGAGATTTCAGCCTCACCCAAATCTTTTCCCTTTGGTGGTTCGGTCTTCCCCTTTGCTACAACTTGATCATTTTTGTCCCACCATGTCCTCTACCTCCTCATAATGTTGCAACTCAACTACATTGGCTATCTCCCTATTCAACCCCCTCAAAAATCTTGTCATCGTGGCCTCCCGATCCTCCACTACATTAGCCCGAATCATAGCCACCTCCATCTCCTTATGGTAGTCCTCTACACTCCTAGACCCCTGTATAAGATTTTGTAATTTTTGGTAGAAATCTCTATAGTAGTGGCTAGGTACAAATCTCCGCCTCGTGATAGCTTTCAACTCTCTCCATGTTTCTACAGGCCTCTCAAGATTCCTCCTCCTATTGGTCACTAATTGATCCCACCAAAGAATCGCATAATCAGTGAAATCAGTTACAGCCAACTTCACCTTCTTCTCCTCAGAGTAATTATGACAATCAAACACCAACTCTATTCTTTTCTCCCACTCTAAATAAACTTCAGGGTCAATTCTACCTTGGAATGATGGTATTTTCCTTTTGATGCTCCCAAGGTTCTTATCTACTCTATCTTGACCTCCTGAGTTTGCCCTAAGTACTCTTTCATGCCTAACTCCTCTATGTCCACCCAATTCAACTTTAGAAGTTAAGCCTTCCTCATCCTCACCAAACTCTACATTCTTATACCCATTCTCAATTCTAGGCTCACGTCGCCTCCTATCTCTCTCACCTTGCAAATTTCTAATCACTGCTTCTTGATTATCCATACTATCCCTCACTTCACCCAACACCAAGTTCAACTGCTCAAACTGTTGTTGCATGGCTTGCAACACAATGGATGAGTTATATTCTCTCCCCATTAGTGATGAGCTACTCCGATGAGACATTATAATGTGCTGCACAAAAAGAAAGTTAGTGGAAAACCTCACACACTCCCTTACGTGTTTGCACTCGAATAATAGCACTCCACTCGTGTTTCACTCTTAATTGGCCTTTTCCCAATAATAGTCTCACACTCTCTTGCCTTTTACCTCAAGAGCTTTCCCACTCAAGTTCTTTTAGAACTAAATGAACTCAATCAAGACAAGGCAACCTTGTTTTATCCTAACTAGTAATTAGATCCAGGAAACAAGAACAAGAGAAACATGAAGGAATAAAAATGACACGAGAATCAATGAAGTTATACGAATGAAAGAGTAACAATAAGACAAGATACCAACTTGAGTGATGTATGCAGCAGCCCCTTTGATCATAAGGTGTAATCAACAAATTTCTTTCTTTCTCTTTGTTGTAACTATGTAGTAATTTTGAATATGCTACATTCTCTTTTCTTCATCTTCTTCTTTTCTTTTTTTTCTTTTTTTTCGAATTTTCTTTTCTTTTCTTTTCATTTCCTTTCTTTTCTTTTCTTTTCTTTTCTTTTCTCTAATTCATCCACAAACAGCAATATTCAATTGTGAAAACCAACCAATTGAATTCAAATACACAAGCATGGACAATGAAGTAGAAGAGAATCAATGGAACGACACTCCAAGCAATTGACAAACTTAGAGATGCAGGAAACCCTAGAATTTTGAAGCCCTAGGTGATGCAAATTTCAGCCAAACCCAAAATCCTAAGAATTTCGGCAGCCTACTTTTTGTTTCTATTTTTTTTTTTGGCAACCCTAGAACAATGAAGCCCTAGAATTAAATTTAACGATGCTAAAATTAAAAGATAGAATCAGACCTGATTGAAAACCTGGCTCTGATACCAAATGATATGAACCCGCGAGAAAAGAATCCCTTGAACCCACAATCAATTTGAAAACTCTCCAAGAAAGCCAAAATCAAGTCAATGGATGGAGAACCTAGACCCAATGAGAACCCGTTTCAAGAACCTAGATTATATTAAAATCTAGACCCGTTGAAGAACCCGTCTCAAGAACCCAGATTACAAAGGAAGAACGCCACAAAAGTTGTGATTTACCTTTGATAAGTTCAAAAGTTCAATTAAGAACAAGAGGAGTAAAACTCAACTCTCAATGAATAAATTCATCAAATTATGAATTCATCAAATCATGAAAGAGTACTTAGGGCAAACCAAGGAGCTGGACATGCTGATCATACAAGTGGGAATGGAGCTGAATTTGCAAAAGACCCTTTGTCACTTCCTAGTGGCCCAATTACAAGACTTAGAGCCAAACGATTCAAGGAAGCACTAAATGGGCTAATCCAAGAGAATTGGGCTGATTCTAAAAAGACCAAGATGGGCTCAAATAATATTCAAAACTTAGTCCATGTCATCAAGGCAATTGAAGAGGCTAATTAGCACATAGAAATATGATGAATGGTCTGACCATTAAAGGACGTGAATTTGTTAAGTTTCAAGAATATTAAATAGGTGAATGAACTTGGTCTTGCCTGGGTACGTGAAATACATTGAATTTAGTCATTTTGTCATTACTGGCTGCCTCTAGAAGTCCAAGAGGCCTAAAATTCGTGGGACTTGTTATGTTAATATTTGTGTTGCTTTTAAAGCTGTAGTTATGACTTTTCCTATTCTTGGAGGGTTGTTCCAAGTATATAAAGGGGTTATTTCGAGTTTTAATATCAATTTGAAATTTCAGAAGCTTATTTGTCTTTGTGAGGTCTTGTGTTCCTCTTGGTTCTTCAAAGAACTCTTTGAACTTATCAAGTTAATCTTGTGGCGTTCAAGCTCCAAACTTATCACCTTGATTCTGATTTCTTGGTGTGGCGTTTTCAATCCTTCGTAGTCTTGGTTTTTCATTTAGTTTGGTGACTGGTCAAGGCTCAACAAATCTTGTCAATACGATCTTGGGGTTCCAAGCCATCATTGTTATCGGGTTTCATCACAATTGTTGGTGGAGTCCATATCAGGTGTTGGGTGAAGTGAGGGATAGGATGGATCATCAAGAAGCAGCGATTAGAAATCTACAAAGTAGGAGGGATAGGAGGCGACGTGAGCATAGAGTTGAAAATCAGTATGAGAATGAAGGAGATGGTGAGGAAGAGGAAGATTTAGCATCTGATGTTGGGTCGGGTAGAAATAGAGGAGTTTTGATTGCCATAATTACTCTGAGGAGAAGAAAGTGAAGTTGGCGGTAATTGAGTTCACTGATTATGCTATTATTTGGTGGGATCAATTAGTGACCAATAGGAGAAGGAATTATGAGAGACCTATAGAGACATGGGGAGAGTTGAAAGCTCTCATGAGGCGGAGATTTGTTCCTAGCCATTACTATAGAGACCTTTTCCAGAAATTACAAAATCTTACACAGGGGTCTAGGAGTGTGGAGGATTACCATAAGGAGATGGAGGTGGCGATGATTCGGGCTAATGTAGAGGAGGACCGAGAGGCCACCATGGCTAGATTTTTGAGTGGGTTGAATAGGGACATAGCCAATGTAATTGAATTGCAGCATTATGTGGAGATAGAGGACATGGTGCACATGGCTATGAAGGTGGAGAGGCAATTAAAGAGAAAAGGGACACAAGGTACACTTCGGTTTCTAGCACTACTTGGAAATCAAAATGGGATAGGAATGATCCAGCTGAAGCAAAGAGAAAGACCGAACCACCTAAGGGAAAAGATGAGGGAACTAGCAACAAACCCAAGGTAGAATCCCAACCTTCACGGAATAGAGATATCAAATGTTTTAAGTGTTTGGGTTCAGGGCACATTGCTTCTCAATGTCCAAATAGGAGGGTGATGATTATACGTGACAATGGGGAGGTGATGACTGAGAGTGAGGATGATAGTGATGAGGTGCCCGAGTTGAATGATGCTAGTGATGATGATGGAGTGGTATACCCTGTGACAGGTGAGTCTCTTGTTGCCAGGCGTGCTCTTAATGCACACATTAAGGTGGATAATGCAGAGCAACAGAGAGAGAACCCGTTTCAAGAACCTAGATTATATTAAAATCTAGACCCGTTGAAGAACCCGTCTCAAGAGCTCTTGCTAAACTTGTCCCAAGTGGATTGCATCAATCCTTGCATTGTCTCCTTGATCTTCTTGGCCCATCTGGAAGTTGCAAATGATCTTTAAGACTAGGCCCATCTTGGTTCCCATCACATCAAGTGAGAGATAATAGGCGTACCTCGGGCCTGAGAGAAAAAGACCAAACTAATTCTCGTGCACACTCCTATGGATCAAACGGATAGGACCTCTTGTTGAATGATAAACAAATAAGGAGACAGAGGATCACCTTGACGAAGACCTCGCCACCCGGAAAGAAACCCTTAACAGTGCCATTCATCATGACAGAATACCAAGGGCTAGAAATACATGAATAAGTCAAATCACAAAATTGAGAGGAGAAGCCAAACCTTCGTAAGACCGTTATCAAAAACCCCCAGCCCACCCGATCATAAGCTTTCGCCATATCCACTTTTAACATATTATTACCCCCATGCATTCTTTTATTAATAGATTGCACCAACTCATGAGTGAGACTAATATTCTAAAAAATACTCCTTACAGGAATAAAGGCTCCTTGCTCTGGAGAAATCAAGCGAGGTAATATACCTGTTAATCGAGAGACAATAATCTTGGAGCAAATTTTATGAAACACAGAACAAAGACTGATAGGATGAAACTTATCAAAACCTGTGGGCGACTCCATCTTCGGTATAAGACCAAGTATGAGGCCGTGAAAAATTTAGAAAGATCCTTAGTCATAAAGAATTCCACTACTGCATTCCAGACATCAACCTTAACCACCTCCCAACTGCTTTTATAAAAACCCGATCCAAACCCGTCACGACCCGGAGTACTATGATTTGGAATGGATGATAAGGCCTCAAACACTTCCTCTAAAGTAGGCAGCCAAAGCAAAGAGACATTTTCCTCCTCTAGTATGACCGGATCAATGAAGTGAATTAATTTTTAAAAAACTCCACCGCCCCTTGGTGTATGCTTTCCGAGCTCTCATGAACTACCCCATTCGATCTCATTTCCAGCACTCTCTTCCTTCTCCTATTAGCAAGACAAGCATATGAAAAAATTTTGAGTTACAATCCCCCTCAAACTTCCATTTAAGCTTAGCCATTTGTGCCAATCTCATCTCTTCCCGACGCCTCCAACCAGCTAGATCCGAGACTGCCTCATGTAGTTCTCTCTCCAAATTTACCTCCCAATTTGATTGAAGTTGTTGTTCAATCACCTCAACCTGTTTTTCAAGGGCATCAATACGCCCTATAGTGCGGCCAAATACTCTTTTATTCCATTCCTGAAAAATCACCTTTGTTTGTTTTAATTTCTTACTTAAACACAGTATCAGAGAACCTACCAACTGTAAACTCCAAGCAACTCGAACACAATCCAGGAAACCAGGATGCCACTCACATTTGTTGAAAACAAAATGGAGACGGCCCATATGAAAAAGGACCTTTCTTGAACTCAATGATCGTGGGGGCATGATCTGAAGTAAAACCTTGACAAATAAGAGTAAATAGCATTAGGAAACAAATTAATGAATAAACTATCCATTAGAGCGCGATCAAGCCGTGCCCACGATCGGGCCAAACCCGACTGCCCATTACACCAAGTGAAAATACTCCCTTTCGTAGCCATATCCATAAGACCCCCTTGATGAATCCAATCATTAAAATCATCCATAGCAACATTAGGTCGAGGTCTTCCACTTCTCCTTTCCGAATCATTCCGGATAATATTAAAATCCCCCACAACAACACAAGGATCTAAACCCAAATTATTAATGATGAGCTGTTCCCATAGATATCGCCTCTCCACCCAGGAACATTTGGCATAAATCACATGTATCAAAAACTTCTCTGCACCATTTTCTACAACAATTGAAATAAATTGCATACCCATCCTGGCAACTTGCACCTTATAAATACTACTCAAAAAAATCCATATTTTTCCCCCTTCCACCTTTAGAAATTACCTTATCAAAATTTAGACATCTTGCCAATTTACGAGCACTCTCTAAATTTTGAAAAGGTTCTAATAGAGCAACAATTTTCGGTTTATATCTTCCCACCAACGTCTTTAGTCTATTTCTAGAGGTCCCAACCCCTCTAATATTCCATACCAAGATGGAATCAATCATTGAACAATATTATAATTTCGGGCAAGAACCCGAGAAGAACTACGCATTTTAATAATCATCTTTTTCTTATACCTCTTTTTACCTTCATTCACCTCAGATTCAGTAAAATACTCTTTAGCTTATGAAAAAACCTCCGGATGCTGATCTAGTTCCAGCTCTGAAGAACAATTCTCTTCCATTAGGATTTCTTCATCAACTTCCTCATCAGAGTCCTCTTCCACGACTGGTTAATTCTGCACTATTATCGAAACATTCACGTCCGCAATCCGTTTCGCAAGCAGAGTCTGACGCACATCCATATCCACTCGACACACACCCGTAACGTTCCCAGCACAATCTGCGTCATCAACATTTAACACCTACTCTTTATTAGCCTCTGTTTCAGCAATAGGCATCAAATGCACCACATTATTTGTCACAGGAGGAATTAATTCAATCATCTGCACTGAGTGATCATCCTTCTCAGATACCAACTGCACCACTTGGTCTACCAAATACATCGACATATCTTCCTTTTCAGAAACCAACTGCACCACTTGGTCTACCAAATACATCGACATATCTTCCTTTTCAGAAACCAACTGCACATGATCTGTCGATATTACTTTAGTCACCTTGTCCACTGTAACAGCCTGCTAGAAATTCATTGAAGGAATTTCTATTGACTTTAGGAATCTCGTGAAAATCCCATAAGTTTTTACGAATCGACCTATTGCATAGGTTTTAGTCTGTCAACATAGTCAGTGTTATCACTCACTATGCTGCTAGAAATATGAGTTTTATTTATTTGAGGTGGTTAGAAGTGTCAGAATGCATTATGGTCTACGCCATTACACTCAGTGGATTATTTAGGATTTTATGGCACAATATCCTATTTTCATAATTCCGGACGAAACGTCTATTTGAAATTGTGAAATTATTTTTAGGGGCACTTCGAAGTTAAATTTCGGTAAAAGATTTTCACCAAAGGTTAATATGAATATTTAGGAATTTTTAGTACTAAGTTTATGATTCACTTTTTCGAAGTGAATAGTAATCTCGATAAGCGCACCAATTGCAGTGTTTCGAAATCACAGTGTGGAATGTCCAAATTGGATTAGAGAAGTTTTATTTGGACACTTGGCAAGATCTTAGCCACACTTAGTGAATAATTTTAGACACTTGGCACCATAAGGAACGTTTGTTGGATTTGAAGGAATCAAGGTGTGAGATCATGTCGCTTAAGCAAAACTTTGTTTCATCTGCTCAACCAAATTGTGCCAGATCAAAGAGGTTTTCAATCCTAGTGAAATTCTAAATGGTGGGAATCCAATCGAAAGCCCAAAAGCATGGTTGAAATCGAAACCCTAAACGGTTTCCCCAAAACCCTAAAGTTGGCCTCTAAACATTTTCTAATCCGATTTCTAGCATTGTGTTTAATCACTTGATTAAATCACTTCCACATGCTATTAATCCTTCAAATTTGTGTTAGAACATCATTATCCAACCTTGTTAACCTTGAAAAATTGATTGGGCCAAGTGATATTGGATTTGGGCTTGATAGCAACCCAAACCCTCTTTAAACCCCAAATTTTAGGCCCATTCGGTTTAGGCCCTTTAAGGCCCACGAATTTGGTCACCATAGGATTGCTTCATGGCTAAGTTTTGTACCCCCACTTGGCTGGCCAGATCTGTACAAGAAGAGCCTAGAAGGTTCTTGAAAGACATAGCTAAAGGGCCACCTCACTCTTTCACTCTTACACTCCACCTTAAGAAAAGATCTTGGTCTGATTTTTATGAGAAGAAAAGGCCAACACTCAACCATTCCTTCAGTCCTATCACTTTACATAGCTTGTGTAAGAAGCTCTTCAGTCCACTTCCCACGAAAAAGCAACTCTCCTTTACACTTTTCCTTCATAGAACACAAAAGACACTCTCGGACAGTTTTTCGTACCTCTTTTGAATGCCTGTTTCGAAGCTTTTGTAAGTGTTTCCTCGCAACGTTTCCTTCATTAAAGTTGTTTCTTTTGGAGTCTAGTTTACGTGGATATCTTATTTGTTCCATTTTGAGATCATTTGATTGGTAAAAAGTTGTTTAGACCCCAGAAAGGTCATTCTGGGCGATAAACTGGAGAGTGTGTTATATTTTGGAGTTTTGACCAAGCTAATGAATAGATCTTGGTCCGAAATTTTTATGGAGTACTGTTAACATGTGTATATGATTATTGGTTGAGAATTTGTTGCATGATTAAAAGTTTTGGTGAAATATTTTCTTAGGTCTAGAAACTTAGAAACTGGAAGAGGAAAAACAGTTTCTGTTTTGAGAAAGTTTAAATCTTTTATGGTTTAATCTTATTCCAATGGCTTTGATATTTTTATTGGAAGATCCTAAGCATCTTATATACATGTTAGAATGTTATTTTGAAGATATTTGATGTTAGTTTCGAACATATGAAATTTTATGGAAGGAGATATTCGGTTAGGCCAAAGTGATGATGTTCTTGGCTAAATTTATGTTTTGGTTGATGTTTACCCATGTGATCTTGAGTTTGAAGCTTGGATCTGTTTTAGGACACCTTTTTGAACCATGTGATGTTTTGGTTTGAAGATCACTTCTTTATAAGTCATGGATCAAGAGGTTGATCAAAACAAGTTAGAAACAAAATTCTGTTTTGAACTTAGAAGAGAAACCAAAAAGTTCAAGTATGGTTTTAGTGATTTTGATGACTTTTGTTCATGATTCAAGTATGGTTCGGCCATATAGAGTTTTGATGGTTGTGTTTAGTTTTAAATTTTTATGAATTGATATTTGAGTTTAGGACAAAATTTACATAAGGTATGTAAATTTTGGTGATTTTTGAAGTTATGATGCAAAATCCTTAAGTTAGGGGTAAAATGGTCATTTTCCCACATGTAGAGGGTAAAATGGTAATTTTACTCTAAGTTGATATTTTTTCCATATTCCTAATTGTTAGTGATTAAGTTCTAATTTTTAGAAATCACTACTTTCAGTTTCCCGTGATCGCACTTGAGTTTTGTCTCGAAGCGCGAAAATCGAGGTAAGTTAGCTTTTAACTTACTATCAATTTAATGTGTATGTGTGATAAGTAAGGGAACTAAATTGTATGTATGCATGTTATCATATATGCCATGCCAAGTCATTACATATTTATCTGTTACACAGAATTTATTCTGTCATGAATTATTCATCTGTTACACAAGATATTCTGTCACGTATTGCTATACATGCTTACATTGCAAGTATGTCATGTTAAGTTAAGTATGCCATCTGTTACATGTATTTCTTGTCATGTAATATTCATTGTCACATGTTACGCCACGTTAAGAAATGTTGTCTGTTATATGGTATGCCATGTTACGAAATGTTGCATGTTACATGTATGACATGTTATGAAATGTTCTCTGTTACATTTATGTCTCGAAGTATGTCATGTCTGTCGTCCTACGTTCATGTCACGTTATGTTACGTCAAGATTTCTGTCTTTTATGTCACGTTCATGTTACGTCACGTTACGAAATGTCATGTCTGCCAGTTAAGTCATTCATGTCAATCACGACCCTAAGCGCTAGGATGGGGTAATATCCTAGTGGAACTCCTTTGTTCACGCTGGAGTGTCTAAATAGGTGTGAAATTCCCTGGGTTGACGAAGTACAGTCAACAGGTTGCGAATGGGGCCTAATTAGCTGGTCACCGGAGCGCGCCAGGCACTAACGCCGATGGTGCCACACATTATGTTATGTGTGTCCACAGCAAGTGTGGCACAAACAGATAAGTCATGGGGCCACAACAACTGTGGAGCATACACTACGTGAGACACAGCAATTGTGACACGTAGAATACGTGGGGCCACAACAACTGTGGAGTACGTATTAACGCACTCACAGCTGGTATAGAAACCTGTGATGTGATGCGGTAATCGGCAGGGACACACGGCTCAAGGGGACCTGTGTAGCACCCATATGGTCACGTTAATGATTAAGTCTATTGAATAAGATTCCAAGTTCAAGTCATGTTTCATGTTATGTTATGTTCAAGTTTACGTTCACGCAATCATGGTAATCCCATGAGACAAGAATATGTTCCAAGTTCATGTTATGTTATGTTCACGTTTACGTTATGTTCCAAGTTCACATTTATGTTATGTCATGCTCAAGTTCAAGTTCAAATTATGCATGTTCACATTCATGTTATGTTTCAAGTCCATGTTATGTTTCAAGTCACGTTCATGCTAAGCTTCAGTTTCAGTTTAAGTTATGCCAGTTATGTTATGTTGTATGTCAAGTTATGCTATGATTACTTACGATTTGATTATGCATTCATGCTTTTACTGCCATGCATGCATCATTAACCTGTGTGGAAGTTTCCTGTTAACTTGCTGAGATTTGTAATCAAATCTCACTGTGGTAGTCCCAACTACCATTCCCCCCGAATGGTAGATTTTGTTACAGGATCTGAAGGAGAATCGGGAATCGACCAACTGGAAATGGTCGACTAAGCGACGATGCGATGTAGGTGTTAATACAGTAGTTACCTCAGATTACTACTTGTATTTGTAGAGTTCAATCTCCATCACTCTTTTGATCACAACCATATGGATTAATATTGTGATCTCAGTTGTTTAGTATGTCATTATGTATGAAGTATGTTTTAAGTATTTGGGATATTTCGGTTTGGTGCATAGTATTGCTAAAAAGAAAAATTATCCGCTGCGAATATTGCATAATGCTAGATGCATGTTAGGAATATTGCATCTTCTATGTCATGAACGGGGGCAGGTAACCTTGTGTTACATGTCTCGACGCTTCAAATGTCCATCCGATCCCAAGCGGAATTTGCGGGCGTCACAAGTAGCTTGGATGGACTATTCCAAATTCTTGAACAAATTAATGAAAATGCATATCTAATGGATCTTCCAGGTAAGTATCCTGTTTCTACTATTTTCAATGTTACTAACCAATTTCCCTTTGATCCAGGTGGGGATTTGAGGTCGAATCCATTTGAGGAGAGGAGGAATGATGGGAACCAAGATAGGCCTAGTCTTAAAGATCATGGAGACAATGCAAGGATTGATGCAATCTACTTGGGACGAGTTTAGCAAGAGCCCAACATTCAAGATGGGGCTTGAAGGATGAAGATCCAGTTTTGATTCATTTGATCAGCTATGGAAGAGGGCAACGACAAGACTTAAATGCTTTGGGTTCTTGAAGGGTTTCAACTTATTTAATTCATTTAAAGAACTTATTTTATTTGTTTAGAATAATTGAGTTTATTATGGAAAGCACTTAAGGGGGCCTATGCAAGGGCATGTTGGAAAAGTTATTATTTTATTGAACTAGGGTTAGGGTTACTGTAGCCGACTTACTGTAGCGCCACACTGTTACCGCGATATTGTTCATCCAGGGGCACTTTTGGAAGATGGGGGTTTATTTTAGCTAGGGTTTCATTAGGTTTTGCTTTAAATACTCTATGTAGCCTCATTTTAATCAGTTTATGAAGTTTGATGAATTTATTCATTGTGAGTTGAGTTTATCTCCTCTTGTTCTTAATTGAACTTTTGAACTTATCAAAGGTAAATCACAACCTTTGTGGCATTCCTCCTTTGTAATCTGGGTTCTTGAGATGTGTTCTTTAACGGGTCTAGATTTTAATATAATCTATGTTCTTGAAACGAGTTCTCATCGGGTTTAGGTTCTCCATCCATTGACTTGATTTTGGCTTTCTTGGAGAGTTTTCAAATTGACTGTAGGTTCAAGGGATTTCATTCCTGCGGGTTCATATCACATTATTTTGAAGAAATTCATAAAGTTAAGAAGTTCAGGTAAGCAGGGTTCTTATACTAGACTTTACATAAAAAGAAAAATGAACTGAGGTTGATTTATGAAAATGTGCATGATATATTTGTTTTTTGAAAAGAAATGTGAAAATAACCTCAGTTATTTGCTCTGCATTACTCATAAGGTTAATAAGAAAGAGAAGAGTATTTTTTTAATGACTGGTGTAGACATAATCTAGCTTTTGTGCATTCTGTTTCTGATTTGAAAAAGAGCGATTATGAGTTTTTATTTTTGAAAGTTTTGTCTTGATGAAATAAAGATGTTCTAATGCATGAGATCTAAAAGTTTTGTTGTAAATAAATGAATATGTTTTGATTTTGCTTATTTCGAACATGTGGAATTATCTGAAACTATTCAGTATTTTATTTTTTTATATAATGTGGCATCTGAAAACCTTGACATGAGATTCTAATTATGTATTCTGATTAAAGTTTGATTCTGATGGTTCTGTTATGTTCTAATAAGGCCCAATTACTGATTATAATAGTGGATACGATCCTTCCACTGGTTATAATTATGGTTTATAACCCTACTACGAGGTTAAACATGGTATACGGCCCAACCACGGGTGATAATTATAACACCCCATACCCGAGTGGGTTGGAAAATTACTACATGTCACCTATAAACATGTCTCCCAACACATCTAAAAAAAAATCTCCAAAAACTTCATAAGCAAAATCAATCTCATGTCTTCTAAATAAACACCTTAAAAACTCCACAAAGTCATTACTGCAATAATAATAAACCAAGGGGTCCACAATCTGCCGGTAGTCATAACATGCCAAACTGATAATTCTATAAGTCCTACTAAACAAAAAACATAATTAAATCTAAAAGACATCAGAATTCCTTCTTTTAACATCATTTCCTCAGTTTAATCATGCTCACCATTCCTAATCCAGGTCCTCAGTTAGACTCTCTACATCATCTGAAAATATTATGAAGATAAGGGGGTGAGTCATCAACAACTCAGTAAGTAAGGACATATGCTAGCGTGCAAACATGAGCATTTACAAAGTATAGTATGTAGAACAAAATATTTTCCAAAGTTATCATATAGAACAAAACATGTTTTTCAAAAGTAACAGAGCGATGGTTTTAAGTCAAGTAAATTACAGAGTACTTTGACATAACATAAATGACAATAAAACGACTTTGTTTCCAAAGTGGGTGCACTCAGAGACAGAGACGTTGGTACCAACCCAAACAGAGCAGAGCAAAGCAGAGACAGAGTCAGATACAAAATCAGTACACCATGCCAAAGGTTTTCAGATGCCATATCAAAATAAAACGGAGTACCAAAACACAATCAGATCATTCTTACATACTAAAAACAAAATTCGGAGCATCTTTTGAAATCAATGCATAATTTTTCAGATTCTCAATATCGCTATTTTTCAGATTTCAAATACAACATGAAAAAATTTAGCTCATGTCTACACAATGCATGTCAAAAAATATTTTTCCTTTTTCATACAGATTTCTTGAGTAATGCAAATAAGCAACCGAGGTTGGTTTTTTTTTTTCCAAGTTCTCATTTCATCACAAAATATGCAAAGTTTTCATAAAGTCAACCTCAGTCTTAATAATTCGTATAAAGCCTAGCATAGGAACCCTGTTTACCTAACTCCTGCAACATATTATCTATGCCTTGAAAACGACATCTATCAGTCTCATCACCTATTCATAAAAATAATATATATAAACTAAGTATTAAAGACCAACAACACAATTTCGACCTAAAAAATTAAGACCCAAATTCTAAACCATATTTCAGCAAATTTAACTCAACTCAAACAGCCATATAATCACTTGGAAAGCCCACACGTCAACCCGAAATACCATATACCAATTTCAATATTGGCCTAAACACCCATCGATACCAACGTCCACTCAGTTAATCAATAAATTAAACCATTTCAGCAGCCCATAACTCCAAGCAACCACCAACGACTCAACCCAAACAGCACTTCAGCTCAAACGTTTTTCTCCATTCACAACCCCACAAAAGAGAAAACCAGCACTTCTAAATGTTAATTGGCACCCAACAAGACTTACTACTATTTATTTCTCAAGCACATAACCACAATCAATATTTCATTCTTCTTTGAGAGGGAAAGAGACAAGAGAAAACTTACTGACGTGAGGGGCTCTTGGCGACAAGTCTGAATTTTCCACCCAAAAATCGCAGCACCCAGAACTAACTAGAAATTGCAGGTGAGAGAATGGACGCGGAAGAGAAAAAATTCAGAGTGTGTGAGGTGGTTGTGAAACAAAAGAAAGGGTCTTACCTTCGTTCAACAAGGCTCAGCTTCAACAACTCAGCACTGTGGTTCTACACTACGCAGACGTGAGGGAACAAGAGAGAAACAGAAGAGAGTGAGCGTCTAATGAGGGAGATCAGTGTGGCAAAAACACAACAGCACCACTTGGAAAATTCAAAGCAGGAAACACATGAAACAGAGAAAATAAGAGGGAAGGCGTCGACTTGAGAGAGAAAGAGAGAGAGATACCTGAAGACGAAGAACACTGCGTGAGAGGGAGAGAAGAGGCGAGTCTGAAGAGAGAAACACAAGATTTGAGGAGCATAACTAACCACAAGGGAAGAAATAACCTGCTGTGTAGAGAGAATGGGATTAGAGGAGTACTTTTCGGTAACAACAGAGTAGAGGAAAAGAAAATGGGGAAATCGTCGAGCATGAAACCAGGACTCACCAAAAACAAAAACCAAAAGAAGGGAAAGAGAAGAATCAGGGGAGGATGGGTACTGGGTGAGTGAAAATCGACTGGAAGAGGAATAGAAAAACCGGAAAGAGAAAGTGGGGACGAGAAACTATGGGAAAGGAGAAAAATAAAATAAAAATAAGAGTAAGCAGATGGGGGGAAAAGTACCTACCAAAAACGATGTCGTTCAAGGCCTCGACACTTGGTCATACATCCTCCTCCCCTTACAAAAAAATATGTCCTTGGAATTTGCCACAAGCTTTAAAAATTCTCGTCGAACAAGTTAGGGTACTTAACTCGCATCTCTTCCTCGAATTCCCAAGAAGCTTCATTAGTAGCGTGATTCTTCCATAACACTTTAACCAAAGGAATAGTTCGAGTCCGTAACACCTGTTCTTTCTTTCCTAAAATCCGAATTGGTTCCTCCGCATAAGTCATATCTTCCTGAATCTAAAGTGTCCATAGTCAATAATGTGCGTGGGGTCGGGTACATACTTTCTCAACATAGACACATGAAACATGTTATGCACTCCCGAGAATGCTGGTGGTAGAGCCACCCTGTAAGCCACTGGTCCAGTCTGATCAAGAATCTTAAACGGTCCAATATATCTTGGGCTCAACTTACTCTTCTTTCCGAATCTCATAACTCTCTTCATCGGTGCTATCCTCAAAAATACTTTATCTCCAACCTCAAACTCTAACTGGCGGCGGCGTTTATCTGCATAACTCTTTCGTCGGTTCTGAGCTGCTTTCATTCTAGCTCGAATGGTATCTATCTTCTCTGTGGTCCGCTGAATAATCTCTGCCATACGATGGAGATCTACACCTTCTGCCATACGAAACCTCGTAGGGTGACATTCCAATGCTAGCCTGGAAACTATTATTATAAGCAAACTCGACCAATGGTAAATGTCGCATCCAAATTCCCTTAAAATCTAACACACATGCCCTCAACATGTCTTTTAAGATCTAAATAGTCCTTTCTGACTGCCCATCCATCTGAGGGTGAAAAGCAGTACTGAAACATAATTTAGTACCCATTGCCTCTTGTAAGTTTCGCCAGAACTTGGAAGTGAAACGAAGGTCTCTATCTGATATGAACCCGCGGGAATGAAATCCCTTGAACCCACAGTCAATTTGAAAACTCCCCAAGAAAGCCAAAATCAAGTCAATGGATGGAGAACCTAGACCCGATAAGAACTCGTTTCAAGAACCTAGATTATATTAAAATCTAAACCTGTTGAAGAACCTGTCTCAAGAACCCAGATTACCAAGGAGGAACGCCACAAAGATTGTGATTTACCTTTGATAAGTTCAAAAGTTCAATTAAGAACAAAAAGAGATAAACTCAACTCACAATTAATAAAATCATCAAATTTCATAAACTTCATAAACTTGTTAACATGAGGCAAGAAAGAGTATTTAAACTAAAACCTAATTAAACCCTAGCCAAAATATTGCTCTCTCTTCCAAAAATACCCCTGAGTGAACAGTGCCGTGTCTACAGTACGTCGCTACAGTAATTCGGCTACAGTAACCTCTTGAATAGTTCCTAAAAAGTAATTTTCCAAATAAGCCCTTGGCCAAAATACAAGGCCTTCCCAAAAATCCTAGTTCAAAAGAAATAATAACTTTCCCAACCTGCCCCAAAATAGGTGGCCCCCTTAAGTCTTTCTCATAACAAATATAATTATTCTAAACAAATAAAATATGTCCTTTAAATGAAGTAAACAAGTTGGGCTCTTGCTTGAGTCGTCCCAAGTAGATTGTATCGCCTCATTGATCATCTTGGCTCTTGATCTTGTGATTGATCCATCTGGAACTTGCAAAAGATCTTTAAGACTAGACTCACTTTGGTTCCCATCACTCCCCCTCTCTTCAAAAGGATTCGACCTCGAATCTCCACCTAGATCAAAGGGAAAAGTGTTAGTAACATTTAAAATAGCAGAAACATGATACATACCCGAAAGATCCATTTTATATGCATTTTCATTAATTTTCTCAAGAATTTGAAAATGTTGATTCAAGCTACGCCTATCATTAACAACCAAAAGCATCAAAGTTAAAGGAGTAAGTAGATTAAAACCATAAATAATTTCAAACGGAGAATAAGAAATAGTAGTATGGATGGTTTTATATGCACACTCAAATAAGGGCAAATGATACTCCCGGAAACGTTCATGTAACAATTGAATGAATGGCAAATGATATTCCCACAAACGTTCATGAAACAAATCTAAATCTTTCCTTACACCAAAATTACCACTCCAATTATATCCAAACTCAATGAATGGCAAGTAATACTTCAACAAATGTTCATGCAACACGTTAATGAATGGTAAATGATGCTTCCACAAACATTCATGCGATACGTCAATGAATGGCAAATGGTACTCCCACAAATGTTCATGCAACACATCAATGAATGAAAAATGATACTTCCACAAATGTTCATGCAATACGTTAATGAATGACAAATGATGCTTCAACAAACGTTCATGCGATACGTCAATGAATGGCAAGCAATAGTCCCACAAACGTTCATGCAACATGTTAATGAATGACAAATGATACTTCCACACACGTTCATGTAACACTTCATTGAAAGGCAAATGATACTCCCACAAACGTTCATGCAACACATTAATGAATGAAAAATGATACTTCCACAAACGTCCATGCAACACGTCATTGAATGGCAAATGATATTCCCAAAAACATTCATGCAACACAATAAAAGTCTTCCTTACACCAAGGTTACCAAACAAACCACCATGTCCATCACACACAAGCAACTTACGCATAAAACTAGTAGGCACACAAAATCTATTCTTTCTAAACAAGTACCAATCTAGTTTATAGAACTTACCAAATGATGTTTTCTCACATGTTCCATACACTAGCAAAGTCATCATCATTAGCATGCAATTCCTTATCATATATTCAAGTCTTAACAATTTTGCATCTAAAATGAAGACAAGGACATACCTTCTTGCTAAAGCATCAACTACAAAATTTTCCATACCTTGTGTGTACTTGAATACATGAGGAAAAGTCTCAATGCAATCCTCTCGCTTAGCACGCATTCTAGTCAACAACTTACCTTGTCTCTTTAAGTGTGTTAACGACTCATGTTCTTCAAAGAAAGGTCGGGTAGGGATTGTCGCACCTGACAGAAAATCAATGTAGTGCTCTATCTCCATAATAGGTGGCAATCCACTAAACACACCGCTAGGAATCAGGACCTTGTATCCCTGCAACAAAGAGACAACAATACTAGGCAAATATACATCAATTTCGTTAGTATTAAGACTCGCCTTAGCATAAAAACTCATTTTTCTCTTTTTTTTTCTCTCACTTTCTTCACTCTCTCTTTTCTTTCCACTCTCTTTTTCTTTTTCACTCTCTTTTTTCCTTTCACACTCTTTT
>NW_023361280.1:0-206 GCF_001411555.2 Juglans regia
TGGAGGTGGGGCAACGGCGGCGCTGGAGCGAAAGTGGCGCCGTGGGTTTGGGGGGTGCGTGTGGGCTACCGGCGGCGAGATAGGGGCTGGGATTTGGGGGGTGAGGTCGCCGGAGGGAAGGGGTGCTAGTCGGCCGGGCGGTGTCGCGCACGGCAGCGCGACGGCGGCTGGGCTGGGAGGTGGACGGACGCACGGGGAGAGAGAGA
>NW_023361281.1:0-202 GCF_001411555.2 Juglans regia
TGCGGCGCGTGCTGCCCCCCACGAGCGCGGCAACGACGTCTCCACGGGCATGACTCCAACCCGGGCTGGGGCGGCCGCCGCAATCCGCATCGGTCCACGCCCCGAGTCGATCGGCAGACCGGCATACACCGTTCCACATCCGACCGGGGCGCATCGCCGGCCCCCATCCGCTTCCCTCCCGACAATTTCAAGCACTCTTTGA
>NW_023361282.1:0-237 GCF_001411555.2 Juglans regia
CACTCTCTAACTCAACTCTCTCTCACTCTAACTCTCTCTCTCTCTCTCTAACTCTCTCTCTCTCTCTCGTCGAAATCTCTCTCTCTCTCTCTCTCTCTCTCTCTCTCTCTCTCTCTCTCTCTCTCTCTCTTTCTGTTGCGCGCGCGGGAGAAAAGAAATAATGGGCATCCTCCCGTGCGCGTACTGATTAAGTTCTAAAATTATTAGTTTAAACGTTCGAACGTTAACTTTAAACGT
>NW_023361283.1:0-207 GCF_001411555.2 Juglans regia
TTATGTTTCCTCGGACATTTGATGTTTCCTCCTGCCGGTTGGGATTTGGCTCTAAATGCTCTTTAGGGGGGGCATGCAAGCCCCAACATGGTCAGCCAGGAGGCCTGACCATGCCGCCCCCCTCACATGGGCATGCCCCTGGCGCCCATGGAAAGGGCGGTGCCACGCCCCCCATGCCACCGGCGGGGGGGTATCGTCTCCACCGCC
>NW_023361284.1:0-227 GCF_001411555.2 Juglans regia
TTTTTTTTTTTTTTTTTTTTTTTTTTTTTTTTTTTTTTTTTTTTTTTTTTTTTTTTTTTTTTTTTTTTTTTTTTTTTTTTTTTTTTTTTTTTTTTTTTTTTTTTTTTTTTTTTTTCTGTCTCTCTCTTTTCCTTCATCTTTTTTTAAACTCTCGACCTGACAATTGTTTTTCAACTCATTCTCTTTTTTTCTTGAAGTCTCATCCTCATCCTTATCTTTTTTCTCTC
>NW_023361285.1:0-258 GCF_001411555.2 Juglans regia
GTTGATAATTAGTTTTTCTTAATGGATATTTTTAAGGGTGTTTTTAAACTTAGGATAGGAAAATCTTTGTTACAAGATTTTGGTTTATTCATGAGTTTTGGAACTTGAAAGAATTGCAACCAAAATAAGACAAATGGCCTATGTAGGTTTCGGCCATAGAGAGTTTTTCATAGTTGTGATTGGTTTTAAATTTTTCTGAGTTGAGATTTGAGTTTGGGACAAAATTTACATGAGGAATGTAAATTTTGGTAATTTTTT
>NW_023361286.1:0-201 GCF_001411555.2 Juglans regia
CGGGCCATGCCTTGACAGCCCCGCTCGCACGCCCCATGGCTTGCCTTGACAGCCCCGTGGCTTGCCTTGGCAGCCCCGCTGGAAGCCCCATGGCTTGCCTTGGCAGCCCCGTGGCAAGCCCCATGGCCTGCCTTGACAGCCCCGCTGGAACCCCCATGGCTTGCCTTGGCAGCCCCGCGGGAAGCCCCATGGCCTGCCTTG
>NW_023361287.1:0-5000 GCF_001411555.2 Juglans regia
AGGCATGGTTGTGGGTTAACCACGATGCTAGTACCCACCATGGTTAGGGTTTGTGCTGCTCTCCTTGAGGCCACTCGACGTGGGGGTCTAACAATCCCCCTCTCTTTAAGTATATCCTTGCCCTCAAGGATAAATTGAGGAAACCTTGCCCTTATGTCATCGTAGTCCTCCCAAGTAGCTTCTTCCTTTGGAGCTTTACCCCACCTTATCAAGACTTGCCACACCCTTTTTCTCATGGTCCCTCTTGAAACCACCCTATAGTTGAGAGCTTCCCTTGGTTGTAAAAGCATTCGGCCTTCATCATCAAACCTAGGTAGCTCATCCACAATGAGGCTCGGGTCCCCAATTCTCTTTTTTAACACGGTTACATGGAACACCGGATGAAGTTTGGAACTTGGAGGAAGCTCCAATCTATAAGCTACCTCTCCCAACCTCTCAAGTACCTTGAAAGGCCCATAGTACTTCTTGGCCAACTTCAAATTAAGCTTTTTCCTCAATGTTCTTTGGCCAAAAGGTTGAAGCTTCAAATACACATAGTCCCCTACTTCAAAGGAAACCATTCTTCTACCCTCATCGTAATACTTCCTCATTCTTTGTTGAGCCTTGGCAAGCTCCTTCTTCACCTTCACTAGGATCTCATCCCTAGTTACCAACTCCTTTTCGACTTCTTCATTCTTGGCCGTGCCCTTTTCATAATTTACCAACATAGGTGGTGCCCTCCCATAAACAACCTCAAAAGGACTTCTTTGGATGGATGCGTGGAAAGAAGTATTGTACCAATATTCGGCCCAAGACAAGTACTCACCCCACTTTTTTTGTTCCTCATGGCAAAAACACCTTAAATATTGCTCAAGTGTTCTATTGACAACCTCCGTTTGCCCATCGGTTTGTGGGTGGTAAGATGAACTTGCCTTCAACTTGCTACCTTGTAGCTCAAATAATTCCTTCCAAAAGGAACTCATGAAGACCCTATCTCTATCCGAGATAATACTCTTGGGAAACCCATGGAGCTTCACCACGTGATCAATAAAGGCTTTGGCCACACTCTTGGCCGAATATGGGTGGGTAAGAGAAATAAAATGGCTATACTTGCTTAGCCTATCAACCACCACAAAAATTACCTCAAACCCGCCACTACTAGGTAACCCTTCGATGAAATCCATACTCAAATCCTCCCAAATTAAGTTTGGAATAGGCAAGGGTTGCAACAAACCGGTTGGTGGCCTTGTCTCATACTTAGACTTTTGGCATACATCACACTCGGCCACAAGTGTCTTCACGGCTTTCTTCAATCCTTCCCAATAGAAAAAATGCTTAATTCTTATGTAGGTTCTCAACCACCCGGAGTGACCTCCCTCTTTACTATTGTGGAAGTGATCAAGAACCTCCCTTCTCAAATTCGGTACATTAGGGACATACACATAGTTCTTGTAGTAGATTAGGTCATCTTTCAACTTGAAGCCGATTACCCCATCACCTTGAGCTTCTAAAAGCTCTACAATCTCAATGGCCCTCGCATCAAGCTTGGTTGCCTCACGGATCTTGTCCCATATCCTCCATTCGGCCCCACTCAAGGCCATCAAACTATCATCATTCTCTTCATATACTTGCCATAATGTTGAGCTCCCTTCTTTTCTACTAAGTGCATCCGCAACTTTGTTCTCTTTTCCGGGTTGGTATACAATGTCATACTCAAATCCCAACAACTTGACAAGAAACTTTTGTTGTTCCGGGGTTACTATTTTTTGTTGCAACAAGTGTCTCAAAGCTTGTTGGTCCGTGACTATAGTGAACTTCCTCCCCAATAAATATGGCCTCCATACCTTCACGGCATGAACAACCGCAAGCATCTCTCTTGCATAAGTGCTCCACGCTTTCTTCATAGGTCCAAGGGCTTTGGAGATAAAAGCTATTGGCCTCTTCTCTTGGACCAAAACAGCCCCTATTCCATCCCCACTTGCATCGGTGTAAACCTCAAAGACCTTCTCAAAATTAGGTAGGGCTAATACGGGAGTAGTGGTCATGGCTCTCTTCAATTCCTCAAAAGCATTCCTTGCCCCTTGGTTCCATGCAAAATTATCCTTCTTCAACAAGGAAGTGAGTGGCTTAGCAATAAGCCCATAGTTCTTCACAAACCGCCTATAGTAGCCGGTTAGTCCCAAAAATCCTCTCAAGGCCGAGACATCATTGGGTAATGGCCAATCAACCATGGCTTCTATCTTCCTTTGGTCCACCTTGACCCCTTCACCCGAAATGAAATGCCCCAAATATTCGAGCTCCTTTTCCATGAAAGCACATTTGGATGCTTTGATGAAAAAATGATGCTCCTCAAGAATTTTCATCACTATCTTCAATTGGGACTTGTGGTCTTCAATGTTCTTGGAGTATACCAAGATATCATCAAAGAAAACCAAAACAAACTTCCTCAATAAGGGCTTGAAAATGGTATTCATGGCGGCTTGGAATGTGGAAGGTGCATTACACAATCCAAACGGCATCACAAGGTATTCATAGTGCCCATTATGCGTTCTAAAGGCCGTCTTGTGCACATCTCTTTCTTTCATACGGATTTGGTGGTAACCCGCCCTCAAGTCAAGTTTAGAAAAGATGCTAGCCCCGTGCAACTCATCTAACATCTCATCAACGGTAGGTATGGGGAACCTATCCTTGATGGTGGCCTCGTTCAAAGCCCTATAATCCGTGCAAAATCTCCAAGTACCATCCTTCTTCCTTACCAATAAGACCGGTGAGGAAAAAGGACTATTGCTAGGCCTTATCAAGCCTCCTTTCAACATTTCTTCCACTTGCCTTTCTATCTCTTCTTTTTGGAAATAAGCATACCGGTATGGGGGAACATTCACCGGTTTGCCCTCATTCTCCAAGGCAATGGAGTGATCAAAGACTCTAGAAGGTGGCAAGGTAGTTGGCACCTCTAGAACTCCCTTGTGGTCCTTCAAAACTTCTTGGACCTCCACGGGCAGCAATGACATGTCATCCCTCTTGCTCCCGTCTTCATTTTTCTCAATCTTCAAAAGTGTCTCTTGCTTTGCTAGAATAATGGCAAAGCAACTAGCTCCACCTTTACATAATTTTTCAAACATCAAGGCCTCACAAGACCTCACCTCCTTGGAGGTCAAAGCTGTCCATAACTTCTTTTTGGACCCAATCCGAAATTCCATAGTCATCTTCTCATAGTCATTAACAACTTTGCCAATGCCTTTGAGCCATGCATTACCCAAAACTACATCAAGTCCCACGAGTGACAAAATGTGCAAGTCCGCCATGATTCTAACTCCTTGAACATTCATCTTAACCTCTTTCACAAGGCCCTCACACCTCAACTTGTCCCCATTAGCCACTTTAACATCAAAAGGCTCAATGGTGCTCGGTTTCAACCCAACTTTGGTGACTATGTTGGCGTTGATGAAGTTATGCGTTGAGCCACTATCCACCAACAAGGTGACTTCAAATTTCCCAATCCATGCCATAACTCTCATGGAAGTGGGTCTTTGGATTCCGGACATAGCATTGAGTGATAGCTCGGCTTCTTCTTCTTCCTCCTTGGTTTCATTCTCTTCTTGCTCGGATTCATCTTGTGAGGACTCTTCATCCTCCTCTTCTTCAATCATCAAGTAAGCTTTACCCGATCTACATGCATGTTCCTTGCTCCATTTCTCTCCACATTTGAAACAAAGGCCCTTTTTTATTCTTTCTTGGACTTCCTCCCTTGACAACTTTTTAATTTCATAAGGCTTTGGTTTGGAACTACCCCCTTCCACTTCTTTTCCTTTCCAAGGAGTTTTGGTTTGCAAAGGTTTAGAAAATTTGCTCCCCACTTCCTTGGAATGGCGTTTCTCCATATGGGTGCTTTCTTCCAACACTTCGGCCATTCGCATTACCTCTTGTAATCTTGTGGGTTGCTTCAATTTTATTTCCTTGGCAAGCCAAGGCTTCAAACCGTCTACAAAAGTTCCAATCAAGGCTTCTTCGGTCCAACCCCTCACCATAGTTTGGAGTTGCCGAAACTCATCTATGTAATGGTGCACCTTTCCTTCTTGTTTCAACTTGGCCAATTGTCCATGGTGATTGACAATTGGTGATGGCCCAAATTGCATCAAGAACTCTTTTTCAAAGGCCGTCCACCCAAGTCGTCTCCTTTCTTGGTCATATTGGTCGCGTAGCCAACGCCACCACTTGCTTGCTCTCCCTTCAAGATGAAAACATGCTGTCGACACCCTCTCATCTCTTGGTACTTCATAGACACGGAAATAGTGGTCCACTTTGTCCAACCACTCATATGGATCCCCCCCATTGAACTTGGGGAAATCCACCTTTGGTCTCCTTGGTCCCCGGTCATGTGCCCGGTTTCCAACTCTATGGTCGTAGTGGTCTTCTTCATGTCTTTCATCTCTATGGCCCCTTTCTCGTTCACGGTTGTGACGTCTCCTATGGCCATGATCATCATGTCCATTACGCCCTCCATGGCCTAAGTCATACTCGGCCTCATTTTGTTCTTCATGTCTTGGGACCTCATATCTCACGTCTTGAGTTTCCCTTACTATACTCGGGCTCCTTGAGTGGTGGGTATCATTTCGAACCCATCTCTCCACGGCTATGTGGTCATTTTCCACTCTTCCCCCTCTTCTATACCCTTCTCTTGGGGGTTCATGTCTAGGCTCACGCACGGATCCGGATATGCTTGTTTCCACTCCTTCCACAAAGGCATCATGCCTTTGTCCATCCACCTCTTGTCGGGAAGCTTGGCCTTCCACAATCCTCCTCTCGATTCTTTCGATGTTCTCGTGAGTCTCCCTTCTCAAAGCCTCCGTGGCCCTTCGATGTTCCTCACTTTCTCGGTTGGTGGCATTCATGGCCATTCTAAGCTCGGCCATTGTAGTATTGACATCACTCAAAATGTCTAATACTCTTGTGTTGTGATCTTCAAGTCTCTCTATACGTTCCCGATTGGAACCCGCCACCATCTCGGTCTCTTGATGGCT
>NW_023361288.1:0-252 GCF_001411555.2 Juglans regia
CTATTATACTATAAGAAAATATTTTATAAGATATTATGCTTTCAATTAAAGTATTCTACTATTATAATATATATTATAATATTACATAGTAGATTACAATATATATAATCTACTATAATAGTATATATATTATAATAATTTATATGAATATAAATATAGAATACATTTAATATATTTTTTAATAAACTTACAAACTTCCGTTCGAACGTGAAATAGTAACGGGCGAACGGTTTTATATTAACGTTCGAACAT
>NW_023361289.1:0-205 GCF_001411555.2 Juglans regia
TTGATGGGTGCGATCATACCAGCACTAATGCACCGGATCCCATCAGAACTCCGCAGTTAAGCGTGCTTGGGCGAGAGTAGTACTAGGATGGGTGACCTCCTGGGAAGTCCTCGTGTTGCACCCCTCGTTTTTGTTTTCTCCGCCTTGCAAGATAAATTGACAAGAAGGACCACTCGGGGGTGGATTTTTGAGAAAATCTCGCCCT
>NW_023361290.1:0-239 GCF_001411555.2 Juglans regia
GGGGGGGGGGGGGGGGGGGGGGGGGGGGGGGGGGGGGGGGGGGGGGGGGGGGGGGGGGGGGGGAGGGAGAGGAGGGAGTGGGGAGAGAAGGGGGGAAGGGGGAGAGATGGCTGGAGGGAACGAAATGAGAAAACCTAACGCGGGGGATTTAATTTTATGAGCTTTTCCGGCGATTTTGACGCGCCGCTAATAAGTTCAAATGCGAGCATGTGTTTTTACAGCGACAATTTTCGCCGCAA
>NW_023361291.1:0-206 GCF_001411555.2 Juglans regia
CCGCTCGCACGCCCCATGGCTTGCCTTGACAGCCCCATGGCAAGCCCCATGGCCTGACTTGACAGCCCCATGGCTTGCCTTGACAGCCCCATGGCATGCACAGCTAGCCCCGTGGCAAGCCCCATGGCATGCCTTGGCAGCCCCGTGGCAAGCCCCATGGCCTGCCTTGACAGCCCCATGGCTTGCCCCGCTTGCACGCCCCATTG
>NW_023361292.1:0-216 GCF_001411555.2 Juglans regia
AGAGGTAATTATAATCTTCACTCTCCATCCGCCTAAAAGCCTTCTCAAACTTTTCAGCCGCCTCCAACATCATATAAGTTGAGCCCAGCACCTCCTTGCTGATATATCTAGACGAATGTATTTTCCCCACTATGCTCCTGCCTTCTTTATATTTCAGTTCGTCATCTTCTTCATCCTCAAAAATAATATTCGTAGCCTCCCCCTCCGATAGTCGCA
>NW_023361293.1:0-248 GCF_001411555.2 Juglans regia
CAAATTAATGAATGGATAACCACAAACAATGATAAATTACATTCCATAACCACAAACTCTACCAAAATGGTCTCAAAACCAATAATCCCACAAATTCTCTCATATTTAGCTTCCACCATCATTCTCTGCAAGGCGTTTCTCTTTGTTTCATAAAACTGTAAACAATTCCCCAAGAGTGCTCGGTTGAACCAAAGCAGGTTCTTAATCCCTAACCCACCTTAAGGAGATCAGGATACAAATTCCGCCAC
>NW_023361294.1:0-207 GCF_001411555.2 Juglans regia
CCTCGGGTGCTCTAGTCTACCCCATGGCGGTTGGGCCTATTTGTTTGGATGCCTCCTTTGCACCATGCTTGTGCACGGCGGATGGTGTTATGGCGCCCAGTGGTTCGCACATTGTTGCTCTCGGGGGTATCCGGATGATGCTGGCCTCGCTTCCATGGGGTTTGACGGGCATCTCCATTTTTCATTTTACATTTGGTTGGCCGCATG
>NW_023361295.1:0-240 GCF_001411555.2 Juglans regia
CATGACTTGAAGATTTTGGAAGAATTTAATTTAGAGAGGCCTCACACTTCTATGAGACCTGGTAAACTTGTTAAATGGTCTAGGCCTCCTACGGGATGGGTGAAGCATAATTACGACGGGAGTTGCTTGATGACGGAGACTTGTTTTCTAGCGAGAAGCGGTGGCCAAAACCAATAGGTGGTTAGAAACATGATATCTAAGGGGAGAGAGAGAGAGAGGGAGAATGGAGAGGTGAGGGCC
>NW_023361296.1:0-203 GCF_001411555.2 Juglans regia
AAAAAAAAAAAAAGGAAAAGAAAAAAAAAAAAAAAAAAATTCAAAAAAAAAAAAAAGAAAATTCGAAAAAAAAAAAAACGAAAAAAAAAAAGAAGGGGATGAAGAAAAGAGAAGGTAGCATATTCAAAGTTGCTACATAGTTACAACAAAGAGAAAGAAAGAAATTTGTTGATTAAACCTTATGATCAAAGGGGCTGCTGCAT
>NW_023361298.1:0-37472 GCF_001411555.2 Juglans regia
TTTTTCTTATTTAACTGGTAGAGTAGTTTTTGCCTTTGCATGTGTTTGTTATGGCTGCTTTACATCATAAAGAGCGAAAAACTGTTTTTCCTCCTTGGACGTTTGAGAATTCTGTTTCATTTTTGTCAAAAACTGTTTTTCCTCCTTGGACGTTTGAGAATTCTGTTTCATTTTTGTCAACAATTCTGAGAGTTTGCCAATAATTTGTTTATATATATCATTAGATTTCCTGTTCTGTCGAATATTTTCAAACTTTATTACTGTTATGCAGCGTATAAGGATCGCCAATCATTTCAATCGAGAAGTTTTTCTGAAACCGAGTTGAAGGCACTAAAGAAGAAGAGTTTACACTGGTGTGGTCATAATCCCCTCACTGTCTTTCTATGATTTGTTTTTATGTTGCTTGTGAACTGACTTCTTGAATTCCTTCCTTGAGCCTAGTTGAAGACGAAATGACATGATAGTGATCAGGACTAATCGAACCCTTACTGTTTGAACCTTAAAAACTCCGTGTAAAATAGTGATCAGACAAATTGAGGGTCAAAAGAGTTGAAAATAAGCCATAGATATTTTATGAAAATGGATACTTCGTTAAAAAATTGCTGAAAGCAATAAACAGTACAGATTTAAATGAGGAATCTACAATTTTATATTGTTTAACAAACTCAGGATCTGATTGCCTCCAAACTTTACTCTGTTCAATAACTTTGCAATGTTGGGCCAGTGAGTGTGCTGCACCATTTGCGTCTCTTCCGTTATGTCTGACTTCTATTTACAAAGATCTATGACTTCAGCTAGCAAGGCTTCTTGATGAGACATGTTCATATTTGTTGCATTCAGTCGATCCACTATAGTTTTTATAGTCACTTTCAATAATAATCTTTGGGGTACCCAAATGAAAGGTAGACTGCAGCCCTCATAGAACTTCTAGTGCCTCTATACTTTCCACTTCTTGTTCCCCATATTCAGCTTTGCAAATTGCCATTAAGACTTGACCTTGTTCATCTCGGAGAATAGCATGAATGCCAGATTTATTTTGTTCTATAAAGATAGTTCCATCCACAAATTGAGGGTCAAAATGGTTGAAAATAAGCCATACATAATCCTGTTTTTGTTGGTACTAAATATTTTTCTTTTAGAATCTAATGAGAACTGCTTTTGATTGCACATATTTTACATTAAAGTTCCTTTCTTGCTTTCACAGTGGAGATTATAATTTTATCAGAATTTTTGAATTATCCAATAATGGTTGGAGAAAAGAAAGTCTGTAGGCATCAGTGGGTTTGAAGTTATTCATTTCAATTGATTCTTTCTAGTTTAGATGCATTTTTCTTTGGAATATGGTGTGCGAATTGTTTCTTATTCATTTATTGTTCAGTTCTGGAAAAAATGATTACTCGAACAGTGGATCTCCGGTCTGACACAGTCACCAAACCAACTGAAGCAATGCGGGCTGCTATGGCGACTGCTGTGGTTGATGATGACGTTTTGCACCATGACCCAACTGCTTTATGCTTGGAAACAGAAATGGCAAGGATCACGGGGAAGGAGGCAGCCCTATTTGTTCCCTCAGGCACAATGGGTAATCTAATTAGTGTGCTTGTTCATTGCGACACTAGGGGAAGTGAAGTCATTCTTGGAGACAATTCCCATATCCACATTTATGAGAATGGTGGCATTTCAACAATTGGAGGTGTGCATCCAAGGACTGTAAAGAACAACCAAGATGGAACAATGGATATTGATTTAATTGAAGCTGCCATTAGAGATCCAGGAGGGGTGCTCGTGTACCCTACTACAAGGCTTATCTGCTTGGAAAACACGCATGCAAAGTAAGGATTATTATACTTATCAAAGAGTTATGTCTGCCTTGTGGTAGATAATGATACCCTAACCACTTTTTATAATCGATGTCTTAAATGAATATATTGGGAGATTCCACATTGTGTGCTGTGAAAGCTGGTTTTTCTAGGGGAAATTAAAAGGAAATCAGTTACCTGTACTTTCACTTTTTAAAACCTGAATTTTTAATATAATAAACTCAACACCTGTACTTCTACACATTAAATTTAAGAAATGAAAAAAAAACATCGAAAAAAAATTGTTTCACATGTTCACATATAATTAAAAATATAATAATAAAAAATATAAAAGATTGGAGGCATCCCCTGTCACCCCATGGGGTGGCCTCCTGCAGGGTGGTGGAGAGGCCCTGGGAGGGGAGGAGATCCCCTCTGCCTCCACTTGTGTGGTGTTGGTATGGGGTGGGTGGGAGGGGTCATGCCTCCACTGCACAGGGGGAGGAGTGAGGATCCCCCAACCTGCTCACCACGTAGGGAAAGAAGAATGGGAGACCACCCTGCGCATCAACCATGCCAGTGGAGGCACCGTAGGTAGGAGAGATCCCCTTCTCTGCCCTCAGTCCCTTTCTTTATTCACTTTTACTTTATCTAATTTTTCACTTTTTTTTGTAAAACACATACATATTTCCGACATGTTAGATGAAGTATCTGTCAGCATTGGCGTTTTATTTTGTTGGAAAACATCTAAGGGTATTGAATTTAACATGCCGGTAGAGGTGCCATGTGGTGGGAGGGATCCTCTCCACCACCACCCTTGGTGCCGTGCTTTTTTTTTTCTTTCTTTAAGTTTCTTTTATTTTATTTTTCTATGTAAAAAATACAATACATGTTACTGGCATGTTCAACGTGACTGTCATCTTCGGCATCTTATTTGTTGGAATATGCCTGCTGGTATTGTCTTAACATGTTTAAAAGCACAGGTGTTAAATTTATCCAATTAAAATCTCGGGTCTCAAAAGTAAATTGTGAAAAAGCACTGGTACCTGGTTTCTTGGTTCTCCTTCGTTTGATGTTTTGCCTGCCTCTACATGCATGCTATATGAAATATATGCTTTTTTTGACACCAATTATTAGGGACCTGTGTGCTCATGCAGTTGTAATGCACAAATTTTATTGGGTTGAAAGGCATGGTAAACTGCCCTGCAGATGCAGAGTTGGCGATTTCTCTGTTAACAGTTAATTCTATTACTTTTGTTATCATTTTTTTTATGGTTGTATTGTCCAATGAAACTAGTTCTTGTTTCGAGGCTTCTTCAAATTTCATCTGAACCGATGATATTTTCTTTCCCAAGGGCAATCTTCCCTCAATTAAAGTTAATTGTACATAACTTTAATTGCTAATTTGTAAAGACATGCTTCCTTACATCACAGGATAAAATGCTACTCATGCTTCCATATAGCTTTAATTTGTATTGAATATATAGGGGAAGGATATGAAATTTAGCATAGCTTTGACAGTAGCTCATTATTAAGTATTTCTAATTTCTTCACCTCATTTTTTTCCATTCTTCAGTCTTTAGGATCACATAATGATTTTGTTATGCTCATCCCTCACTTCTACATGTACGGAGGTTTGATTGAACTGAGTTAGTTTTAACTTTAATTTTTCAATGTCCAGACAAATATAGCTTGTGCTCTCAGTTTTGGGACTTGGACTGCTAAATGTATTATCATTCCAGTTCTCAAGTCAATTTGGATGTGTGTGGCTTTGAAAAGAAAAAGTTAAATTCTTCATGTGGCATGATGTTTCATTCCATGTTTGCACGTAACTTCAGAGTGTGGAAGCAGTGCAGTCAGCTGCATTAATTTCAGTTTTAGGATTTTCAGAAGTCTGGAAAGTAGCATAATAATGAATTTCACATTCTTGTTCTCTTTGTTTATTCATACTCAGCTCAATATCCTAGGAGGCTCATATGAATGTAAGATAACTGAAGTCGTCTCTCATGGACTTTTGGTCAAACCTGTCTGCTCTTGATGTGAAACATTGATCATAACATTCAAGACTTTTTTTATAGTATTAACACTTCATTAAAGGGTACAATCCAAGTACCGAGTAAGTATACAAGAAATAAAACTATCTAGAAGGAGAAAAATATATAAGAAAAAGGGTAATGCTACAAACCACACTCCTTTCGGGTTGTTCTTGTATTACTTTCATTTTTTTAGTTCAGGCCAGAACGAGACATATTTTTGCAGGAACATTACTTTGTAATCCTTGGTCAGGTTGATGGGAAGGGATGTATAAAGATCCATGCTTTATATTATTACTACCTAAAAAGCTATATTTTGTTGTTGCAATCAGTCTAGAATCCACGTTCAAAAGTACCTGAAACTACACTCAGCACAGTATGGAATTTTCTGAGAAATTTAAGCAGTAGCTCTACTTTGAGCAAATTATATTATAAGTATTACACTAATTGCTCTTGAATCTATGAACTGTATTGCTGAGGAATATGAACTTTTCTTCCACATGGTGTTTCTTTTTTCCCTATCAATTTATTGAACCATCAATATGTTTTTCTTTTCACTTTTTAACTGTAATGACTGTGTATTCTGTGATTGTAATGCCTTACGAGTGGCATCTCTACTAAATGTAGCTCTGGAGGTAGATGTCTGTCTGTAGAATATGTAGACAAAGTTGGAGAGCTAGCCAAAAAGCATGGTTTGAAGCTTCATATTGATGGGGCCCGCATTTTTAATGCATCGGTTGTAAGTAAAATTTTTTGCATGTGTTTAGTTTGTCATTGCGTGTTATTGTGTGGTATGTTCGACATCCATGTGGAGGTAAGTAAGTACGTCCCTGGAGTTGTGATTTAGTCCATATGATGTGCTAGAAAGCCCTATGGAAGCTTAAATTTTGCTGTGCAAAATGGTCAAGTACCTTAGAGCACACTTTTTTTTTCCTACCTTTACCATTTTCCCACATATGTTGAACCTCATCCTCAAACAGGTTAACACACTTAAATGCTGGAAAAGATTCTCACACTCATGAATACAACTGCTACAATATGCTGTATGATATCTCTTGAAGCAAACTGCGGCATAGCATCATGAAAGGGGCCATCATAGAAATTTGTGAGCTAACCTGCTCGAGGATGACAATATGAATTATAGTGCACTGTCTAAAATTAGCTATTGTGCATTGGCTAATTCCACTCTTACGAGGGGGGCCATCATAGAAATTTGTCACTTTGTAATAGTTGATATATGGAAAACGTGATCTTAATGTTCCTATAATTGCTACCATGCGGTGGCAGCTGCTTATTTTTTTCATCTACTTGTTCTAGGATATGGATAATTTACCTTGGAGTGCCTGTTATGATGCTTCAGAGGCATTTATCTGCCATATTTTCTACATTCTTCACTTCTAAGTAAATGCATATATCTTCTATGTAAATTTGAGCTGAACATTCCTTTTCATTGTGAATGATGATTTTGGATCAATCTCTATTTCTGATGCCAATTGTCTTTCTTCAACAAATTGTGAAGTATATACTATATGAGTTTCTAATCCAGAAACATTGGTATGCCAGGCACTCGGCATTCCTGTTCATAGGCTGGTGCAAGCTGCTGACTCCGTTTCGGTATGGTTGCCTTGTGTGGGCATTCTTAGATCTTTTTATTCTGCAAGTTTTCAGTATTATCACTTGTTGATATTACTTGCAACTTAATTCTGAAGTTCATTATTTATTAGACCACATATTGCCAATGCTTTTGTCTCATTTAAATTTGTGAACCAGGTATGCCTGTCAAAGGGTCTGGGTGCTCCAGTTGGATCTGTTATTGTTGGCTCCAGAAGCTTTATTGCCAAGGTACCAACGAAAATTATATGGTTAGAAGTATCAGCAGCTCCTTAGATCTATTAGAAAACTTACTTAGCATCAAACTCTTCTGTTTCCACCTGTTAGGCCAAAATACTTCGGAAAACCTTAGGTGGTGGGATGAGACAGGTTGGGATCCTTTGCGCTGCTGCTTTGGTAGCTGTACAAGAAAATGTTGTAAAGCTTGAAGGCGATCACAAGAAAGCTAAGATTTTAGCAGGTTGGTACTTAGTATTCTAGTGTACTTGTTTCATATTGCATTATCGTTGCTGGGAAGAATAATTATTCCCCTGGCTCTTTATTTCTATGTTCTCTCTCAAAAATTCCAGAAGGACTGAGTCAAATCAAAGGAATAAAAGTCGATGTTGCTTCAGTGGAGACCAATATTGTAAGTATCTTAGTTATGTGAATTTTGGTTGTTTTTCTATGTAATCAAAACTCTTGAGATTCTAGTTTACATAATTTAAGATTGGGAAGTTGCTGAACCAAGTATTAAGTGGTTAAGAAACTAGTTTACTGAATCTAGTTTTTATTATCAAGTAGCTTTGTGTACGCTTGCTCAATAACAAATCATATTGAAAGTGGGACACATGCAAATCTGCTTCATGCAAAGGTTTGAGCACAACTTTGCACAAGATTTGTTCCGACAGGATTATAATCGGAACCACTATAACACTTCTGGAGGATTAATTGTTTCTCCTTGTGATCTCTCACATTTTATCTTTTTTTTGGGGGGGGGGGGGTCCATATAGAATGATTTAAGTCACTTGACACTTCAGGTTGAGTTCATTTGTTCATTTGTATATTACATATTAGTGCTTTTCTTGATCTCATTCATATAAGCTGAACATGTACTAATACATACTTTTGCTTTGGTACATCACCAGATATATTTTGACATAGATGAAAGCTCAAAGTTCACAGCAGAAAAACTGTGCGAGTACTTAGAAGAACATGGTATACTCGTGACGCAAGAGGGCCCATTAAGGTCTGGTTTCCTCACAAAAAGCAGCTTAAATCCATGAATTCCTTCGTAGTTCGTCTTTTCGTTGTTTTTTTTAAGTCCAACTCATGGATTTAGTTTTTTCAACAAATATAAGCTTAAAAGAAGTAAGCACGTGTGTTCATATCAAGTGATATTTTTATGATTATTGATTGTGTGTCCAAGCAGAAAGAGGGGTGTGTTGTTCTAGGATCTACGCAATAAACCAGAGAACTTGACTAATTACTGAAGATGTAGGAGGGCCTCACTTTGTGGGTTTTACGTACAAAATTTCTTAATGGAAAAGCTAAAGTTTTCACCTTTTAGTTTCAACATGTTATTTCATTTTCTCTGTTTGTTGCATGTCAAAAATAGAGGCAAGACTTTCAATGCATGTTCAGTTCAGATGCTCTGATATGGCACATTTTCTTTGATCCCGTTTATAAAGTTAGACAGTAGTTGTTTTTGTTAGACAGGAAAATGAATCAAATGATGATGTTGGTGTTGGTGTTTTTGCTGTTTCAGGATCAGGATTGTCCTCCACCACCAAATTTCTGAAAGTGATGTGCAATACACCTTGTCATACTTTCAGGTGATCCACCTCCCACCCTTCACTAGTTTGTTCCTAAAATTTTGTAATTTACACTTGCATTTGAATTTCGCAGCATGCTCTATCTGGTGTTCAAGATCAAAATGGCATCTAGTGGGAGAATTTGTCATCACTCTCTTCCTTCTCAAGAAGCCCATTGGGTTTTCTAAACTCGAATAATTTCGTATTTATTATTTTTATTTAAATAAAGCAGCTCGTGAAAATGTCCGAACTTTCGTGAACAATAAAATACGTCTTGATGAAAAGTTCGATCGCAACTTGTGTTCGAATAAAAATTAAATGAATGAAATTTGACTATTTACTATTTGTTAATCGACTCGTTTATATATGTACTCTTTATATAGTTTTATTGAACTTTTTATTCTATTTGCTTTTAAGATTAATTTAGTTGGTCCTTCTATTAAACAACTAAATTATTAACTATGTTGACCTGTATGTCACACGTCATACAACTACAAAAAATAAAAAACTAAAAACTACAAAGAAAATTTGGAGTTTAAGAAAAGGAGAGCGAGAGATAGGGAATCATTGAGTAAGAATGTAGTGTCACTTGAGAGTCCGAGACTCCAGTTCTATTAAGCAAGAGTAGAAATCGGTTTTAACAATTTTTGAGATAAAACCAGTTTTCAAAAATAAATAAATAAAGTTGAAAGTTGAATAAAATATTATGAGAATATTATTTATTAATATTATTATTATTTTGAGATTTGATAAAGTTGAATTTAGACTTGAAAAAATTGAATTGTTTATTTTATTTTATGTAAAAATTTTAAAAAAAATTGTAATGATGAGATGAGATGAAATCAAACACTCTGAATCCAAATGAGTTCATTGAAATCACTTTTTGGTATAACTTTTTCAAGTACATCCAAATACCAAAAATATTTCCAGAATTTTAATGCAAAACAAATGAAGTAATCAGATCATATTGGAATCTTCTAATACATCAGCCTTCACTTCTCCAACACCACAACACGGGATGATGTGGATTTTTATTTATTTTTTTCTTTCTTCAAGTAAAACGAACGTTTTGCTGTGCTTGTCTTCCTACGCAAGCCAATTCGAATTTTTGCTCTCCCTGCATCGCCCTCTCCCGCGTTACTTCTGTCTCGTTCGTCCCGTCACAGTGTTGTGCCGCTGCCCACGCCGACCGGCCAAACAAACTCCGATCGTCCGCCACCATCTCGCTTGCATGTCACATTTCTCTCTCTCCCTGCGTCACCATCTCGCTTGCATCTCGCTGCATTGGTTAGTTTTGGAGTTATTTTACAGGATCTTTCTTCCAAGTGTTTGTGTTTGTTTGCATAGAAGTAATGATTGAAATCTTATTGTATTTGTCTGTCTTCCTTGTTTGGGTTTTCCTATACAAAGCAATGTAATTTTTTTGGTAGGTTTATATATATAGAAGGATTGGGTGGGGATTGTGGTAGCTCTTAACTGATTATTGAGATGGTTTTGGTTCAAGTTTGAACCTTTTTTATGTCCCTTGCATTTTTTGAATTGATTTTGTTTAATTTGAAGAATCCTTATTTGAGCTTATGTTATTATACTTGAGAATGTATATGGGTTTGTTCTAGTCTAACGATATTTAGGGTGCGTTTGGATGTTGAAGTGAGTTGAGTTGAGATAATAAAATATTGTTAGAATATTATTTATTATTATTATTATTATTTTGAGATTTGAAAAAGTTAAATTGTTTATTATATTTTGTGTTGGAATTTGAAAAAGTTGTAATGATGAGTTGAGATGAGTTGAGAGTTTTAGTTCCAAACGAAGCCTAGTGTTTTATTACTTGTTGGGTATACGATAGTTCTAGTCTACCCGAGCTTTTGGTTTAAATGAAGTGATCATGTGGGCTCGTTTCCATAATCTTTTTCTTAAATCATGGAATTTTATATCAAAACTTGGAAAAAGCGAATGACAAAGCATATTTGTACATGGTATTTGCGTCGTTAGTGATGATATTCAAGGCTCAATGGAGATTCCTATGTCTACTTCATATCAAATGAGATACAAGTATTGTTTAACTATCAACATTTTTTTAAGTGTACATGATTTAAATTTATTAGCGGTGAGATAATCAGTTTTAATATTTCTTGTTATTCTAAAACTTCATTATGACTCAGTTGAAATAACGTGATGGATAAAAAGAAAGATGAAAGGCCACCTAGGCCTTCTACATCAATCCCACCGGCACAGGTATGATACACACTGGTCATATAGAAATGTCCATGTATTTGATATTTCCAATTAGTTAATGAATTTTTATTTGTGCATTATAGGGATATTGTGGTCCAGGAAATTTGTACTACTCGTCATTTATATATACATATGCATGGGATAGCCAGGTAGATTTCCTTATAAGCTTTTTAAAAAAAATTGTGGACGTGCATTTGAGTTGTTCTAACGTCGTGCCTAATTACAGCCCCCCATCAATGCCACATTTTGGACCAACGATGCTCTATCCTTTGTCGAGTAATGCAGAGGAGTTGGGACGAGTTCAAAATATTATCTTCATAAATTCCTTTCGAACTTTTAAAATATATATTTTTTTCTTTCATGCATTTGGCTCGTTCTAACATCGTATTAAATTACAGCCCCCATCAATGCCACCTTTGGACCAACGATGCTCAACCCTTCATTCAGTAATGCGGACGAGTCGGGTTGAGTTCAAAATATTATCCTGGTAAATTCCATTCGAACTTTCAAAATATATATTTTTTTTCTTTCATGCATTTGGCTCATTCTAACCTCTCCTAATTACAGCCCCCCCAATGCCACATTTTGGACTAACGATGCTCTATCCTCCGTCGAGTAATGCGGAGGAGTTGGGATGAGTTCAAAATATTATCATTGTAAATTCCTTTTGAACTTTCAAAACATACCAGCTTCTTTTACTCATTTAACAAGCAACAAAAATCTCGTGCACTAATAAGGATTGTTCCAAAATACAGTCTTTTTCCCATTAATCAAACTGTTGAAAGTGGTACCACTGAAGTATATACATTGAACATAATACAACAAGTCTAGAACTTAAATTACACAAGTTATATACATTGAACATAAAATATAACAACCACTTTACAAAACACTTCACAAAAATGTGAACATAATATAGCAATCACTTTACAAAACACTTCACAAAAATGTGAACATAATATAACAACCACTTTACAAAACACTTCACAAAAACGTCAGCTTCCCTACTTCTACTCATCAACCTGATTTTTTCCAACTACATTGAGTCTCAATCATTGAAACGCCAAACTGGGGGCCAGGAAAGCTATCCGGCTAGGTTCCATCTACCTCAAGTTGCATCTATGAACGTAATATAAATAGTTAAAAATGAACATAATATAACAAATTCAATCACTTCAGCAAAACTGACAGAATAAACCAAGATTAATTACATTTTCTTGAGTATTAATCACTGAAACGCCAAACTGGGGGCCGGGCAAGCTATCTGGCTGGGTTCCATCTACCCCAAGTTGCATCTATGAATGCAATATAAACAGTTAAAAATGAACATAATATAATAAATTCAATCACTTTAGAGAAACTGACAGAATAAACTATGATTAAGTACACTTTCTTGAGTCTCAATCATTGCAACGCCAAACTAGGTTCCAATGGACTCCAACACTTCAACAGTGTTTTGGGGCAGCTAACAATAGATAAAAAAAAATTAGATCAAAGTAACCAATAAAGGGACACAATTAACATGTGCTCGCCACTAGTACTGATCACCATCATATTACAAGTTCTTGTACAAAAATAAATGCATGTAGAAAAGAAAACCAGTAGGAGAAGAATTAAGCAGCAACTACAATATACAATAACCAACACAACAAAGATAAATGCCAATTTGCTAACATAACAAGTGAGTGATTCAAAGCCAATTTAAAGGAACGACATCAAAATTAAAAGGGTTATTAGAGAAAAATCAAGCCAAGAAAAGAGCTCACACGAAGTGATCAGTAATAGGTATGTAACCTGAAAGAGAGCACTTTCTTCGTTCCCAACAATTATTTAGCCAAATAAATTCCTACAAGTGTCAACAACTTCGCTACCTCTTCCATGTGGCTATGAAATGGGGGAAACACCATATTACATCTAACAAAAAATTACACAAGATAAATGGCTAATGCATGGACTGCAAAGTTACATTGAGTTTACCTGTTTACGTTTTTCCTTATGCTTTCTTCATCGTGGGTTTGTGCACTCTCTCAATCATTGATTTTTTCAGGAGAGATGGTGGTCTGTCTTTACCTCTCACAACATGGGGGCTAAGTACCTTTTTCGAACTCCCAATTGTATTTTCATCGACAACTATAACTGCAACATTGGAACGGGTTTGTTGCGATGACCTATTGGTGCGGTAGACCTCGTTCATTGCAGTTAACTCAACAATCATATCCTCAATATGGTCATCACATGACGCTGCATTTGTTGCCATGTCGTAACTCATCTTGATTATACGTGCATATCTGCTCACTTTTGGCCTTGCATCAGCTACGTCATAATTACTTTTCACAACAATGTATCTCCTTTATATGTGCTTCCTCCATCGATCCAATATGTACTTCTTTGGTACAGAACGAATATGGTTAATTTTGAAAATGGCTAATACATGTGTACATAGGATCCCTCTCATCTCAAATAATCCGCAGGAACACTTAGCCTCGCATGAGTCTCATTAAAGTACACACGATGAGTAACCTCCTTGATGAAACCATCAACACAAACTTTTTCTTTTACATGATATATTGCAATTACACCATCACTTTGGTGTAAAATTGGAAGACAACCGAGCATCCCCATTATCTCTTGCTGAACTTCTTTAAATTTAGAGTTCGTGTACAACTTTTGAAATATGTTCCCAAGTGGATTGACTGATACCACAGGTATTGTGACATTAAATGAGTGGAAGTTCACCCCATTTTCATTCTCAATCTTCTTCCTTAGTATTAATCGAAAAACTCTTTTAAATTTGTCCTAGCATGAACATACCCATTAAAGAAAGCATTCATGCTCTTGCTTCATTGGGTTGTACTCATTCCAGCCCAGAACACATCTTTCAGGAATACCAATGCCCAATACGTATGCTCCGTGTATAAACTCTGCAATCAGGCATGGTCCTGCAAGTTGTATGTCGTAATTAACACTTCCCAACATTTCTCAAATTTGTAAATTTTTTAAGAATCATACACACACTTTAGCAACTGACTTTTCAACCCAGTTTTGTATGCACCGTGTGAACCGAGCCTCTTAGGTACTTTCTTTAGTATATGCCAAAGACAAAATTTATGTCAGGTATTCGGAAAGATGATAGCAATGGCATTTTTCATTGCTCTATCTTGATCTATGATGATAGCACACAGAGCTTTACCTTCCATATAGTTTAACCAAGTTTGGAAGTAAATGTTTCTGTATCCTCACTAGAGATCAATCCTGCTCCCAAAAGGATTGACTAACCATGGTGGTTTACACCCACAAATGGTGCAAACGACATCCCATATCTGTTTGTCAAATATGTGGTGTCGAATGTGACGACATTACCAAAATATTGGTGGGCTGCTCTACTTCGTGCATCCGCCCAAAAGACATTCATCAATCTGCCGTCATCATCAAAATCCATCATTGCAAAAACCCCGTCATTCATGTATTGCATCCTCGCAAAATACTCACGAAGGGCTCCAATGCCACCTTTCCCAAGTCGAATATGACATACCTTGTCGATATAATTATGACAATCGTTTTCTAGGAACGGCAAGTTCTCGAATCCACCAGCTTCTTGCACAAGAGTGGCAAAACTCTTATTTATTCAGATGCTAGCCTGATCATTTATATCCAACACTTTCTTTATTGACTCGCTCACTTCTCTATTGCAGCGAAAAAAACCTTGATTTTTGTGGGGACAAGCCGTGGTTGTGTGTATTGTGAACCGTTAATACTTTCAACATCCCATCAACCAGTGTAGCATTTATCTTTGCCTTGCACTCTGTTTTTTATGTTGGACGTGGCCTCACGAAATTTGACGTCTAGTTTCGTGCCTTCCCACCACGAGCACAACCCAACGTGACATATCTCAGACTCCCATGCTCATCCCTCTTACTTCTTTGCGTCGTTACCCCGAAATCACATTGTTTCCCATATTTCTTATAAGAAGAAACTAACTCTTATTCAGATCTAAACATCATTCCCAACTTGGGCTCCTCAATACTATCACCACCACTAGTTGGCACTGTATTTGTGTCTCGAATGCCTCGTCATATTTGGATTCAATAGTATTAAGCAAAGAGGGCATAGACAAAGTCTCAGCCTCCCCAAAGTTAGGTGTGGGGTCCTGAATTTCTTCAACATGACATGAACTTGCAGAGTTTATACCAACCAGAGGAGTGGTTGAAGAGTGAAATGGAGATAAGATTTTCTTGTAGTTTACAACAATAAAAAAAATCATGTGTAAATCAATATAAGCATGATGAGAAATAAGCACATTACTTAAAGAACGAATCCATCACCTTACTAGTCAGCTTCGTTGGGTTGGAATTAGGACGAGGAACAAATGGTGGTAACCACACACATGACATTTGTGCATGCAAACCATGCATATAGTTTGGAAAGTCCGGATAAAATAGTGTCGGTATCACCTAACACATAAAACAATAGTTCAAAATTAATATTCAAAATACATGTGATGTTGTATTGGTTGATGGATCAGTGGTAGGAGGTGCTGGTAAATCCGGATACTAGGGTCTTGGTATCAGCTAACACATAAAGGAATGATGATAATGTGTTGAAGACCTAAGATAAATATATTAATAGAACAGATAAATAATTCAAAGATAATATAACAGAATACCAGTGTTGCTGGACTTGTGGTATGAGGTATTGAGAATTGTGGATAAAAGGGTCTTGCTATCACCTAACATATAAATCAACCATCAGTTAAAGAGTGAACCAAAACTTACGTAATAAATGTACACATTAAATGAAACAGTTATACTGAATTTTAAGCATGGTTACGAATACCTAAGTTGATGAATTTGTTGGTGGATCTGTGGTAGGAGGTGTTAATGGAGATGCAAACTTTTTCCCTTTCTCCTTCTAAATTCTATTACAAAAATTATGTCATGAGTATATAAAACAAAAATTATCTGGATTCACCATATTTCAAATGTCATTTACATCAACGTAATTTTATATACAAATACATAGAAATATATAAACATATATATATTATTAGTAATATAATTGTTGACCAAGACAAGATACAAGTGTATACAAATAATAGAGCATACAAATAAATGAAAGCCATACAAATACATAGAAGTATGGCCACGCTATTTAAGCAAGTATAGAAAGTTCAAAGCTCTTTATTATTATTATTATTATTATTATTATTTGATTGGAAAACAACTTCATTCATCAAAAACAAACTTATACAAGAGAATCAATCCAAAGGATATTAGTAATTACATTAGGGTATGAACCCCACCATAAACTAATGTCCTTAACATTTAGGAGACGTTTGGATTCGAAGATGAGTTGAGATGAGTTGAGATGGATTATGAATAGTAATGAGATGAGTTGTGAATAATAGTGAGATTTATGAGTTAAAGTTGCTAAATAGTAATGAATAGTAGTGAGATGAGTTGAGATGAGCTGAGATGAGGTGAAATGTCCTGTGAATCCAAACATCTCCTTAAACCAAACTTAGCAAGTGAATGTGCTGCTCCATTGCAACTTTTGTTGGCATATTGAACTACACAAGAATTGAAACGATTCATCAGTTCCTTTGCTTCCTTGACAATATTCCCAGTTGCTGCCTTTGAAGTTCCTTGTTTAGTAAATTCATTGACTACCAACAAGGAATCACTTTCAATCACAAGATGATGAATTCCAAGGTGAATACTAAGCTAAAGGCCCCGCAGAATAGCCAACCCCTCAATCTCCACTGCATTCAAAACAACTTGTTCCTTTTTTGCTGCAAACATCATAACAACCCCTTCAAATCCCTTAAAATTGCTCCAACTCCAACAATAGAGCCATTTGAAGATAAAGCTCCATCTACATTAAGTTTGAAAATACTAGGAGGGGGGAATTCCCATCTGCAGTAATTCTTCACAGCAGGTAAAGGCTTGCATTTCAATTCTTTGAAAGACCTCTGCATAGCCAATGCATTTCCCACTGCAGCCCCTGCACTCACACACTTCTCCTCAAAGATCTTCATATTTCTTCTATACCAACAACTCTAGCAAATTAGGAAAAATAGCTCAAGCATTTCTTTAGATCTATCCTAAAGAATTCTTAGCACAACATCAAGAAACAACTCATTAGCACTGATTTGCAACATCGTAGGAAAATCATTAAGCCAAACTTCTTTGATAGATGGATAGTAACAAAGAGCATGCAGGACATCTTCCCTTTCAGCACCACAGAAAGAGCATTCTCCCTCAACCATCACTTGTTTCTTCATAAGGTTATATTTAGTAGGAAGGATCCCTTTAACAGCTTTCCAAGCAAAGATTTTCACCTTAGATGGAAGTTGCATGGACCAAACTTCTTTCCATAGCCACTTCAACAAGACAACCCTCAAAGATTCACCACATTGCCTGCTCTGGTTCAAGGATCGAAATAGCCTATAGGCACTCTTAACATAACAATCACCATGTGCTTCCTGAACCCAACAAAGCAAATTAGACCTTCCATGACTCAATACAATATTCAAAATCATTGAAGCCACATTAGGTGAGAACATAGCAGTCATTTTTTCCATATCCCACCCGTGATGAGCATCATCCATTAGCATATTCATAGTAGCATCTACTTCAAGAGCAGCAGCTCCACTTTCACTCTGTAGATCAGATACTTAAGGCAACCTAGGCACCTAATAATCTTTCCAAATTCTTACACCTTGACCAGAACCAATCCTCCAACGACAGCCAGCTCCCAGTTTATGTATAGTACTCCAAATACCTCTCCACACAAAAGATGGGTTGTAACCCAGTGCAACATCTAGAAAATGGTCTTGAGGGAAATATTTAGCTTTGAAGACCTTATGCAACAGAGAGTTAGTATTTTGTATAATTCTCCAACCTTGTGTAGCTAAAAGAGCATCATTGAACAACCTAAGATCCTTAAAACCCATGCCCCCATCCTGCTTAGACTCACACATATTGGTCCAACTCATCCAATGTATTCTATGTTCATCCTTCTTCTGACCCCACCAGAACTTTGCCATTAACTACTCAAGATCATAACACAGAGTGGGAGGTAGTTTGAAACAGCTCATAGAGTAAGTAGGAATGGACAATGCCACAGCTTTAATCAATATTTATTTTCCACCAACTGAGAGTATCTTTTCTTTCCACCCCTGCAATTTTTTCCAAACTTTATGCTTAATATCAGAAAAAACCTTATATTTGGACCTCCCAACCAAAGGTGGAAGCCCAAGATACTTTTCAAACTACTAGCTATGTTGCACCCCCCAAAACTCCAGTATCTCCTCCTTCATAGCAGTATGTACATTACTACTAAACACAATTCCAGTTTTTTCTTTGTTAACCTTTTGGCCTGAAGCAACCGCATAACAGTTCAACAAGTCTTGAATCTTCTGATTTTCTTCCACAGTAGCCTTACAAAACAAAAGGCTATCATCAGCAGACAGCAAATGAAATATTCTAGGAGCCCCCTACACACTTTAACAGCTGTGATGTCACCTCGTCCCTTAGCTTTTTTGAGCAATGATATTATTCCCTTAGTACAGATTAAGAACAAGTAAGGAGATAGTGGATCCCCTTGTCGAATGCCTCTCGAAGGGATAATAGAACCTTTGGGCTCTCCATTAATCAAAACTGAAATAGAGACAGATTTGACACACATCATTACTAAGGCAATCCATTGAGCATTAAAACCCATTCTGTCCATAACAAATTTTAGATAGGACCATTCCACACTATCATAAGCTTTACTCATATCCAACTTAATGGACATAAAGCCATCCTTGCCATTCCTCTTATGTCTCAAAAAGTGCATCAATTCATAAGCCACAAGGATATTATCCGTTATAAGTCGATCAGGGACAAAAGCACACTAAGAACTAGAAATGATCACTTCAAGCACATTTTTAAGCCTATTTGCTAGTACTTTGGAGATTAGTTTATACAACACATTGCATAAACTAATATGCCTAAATTCATAAATCAATTCAGGGTTGCTTTTCTTAGGGATCAAAGTAATAAAAATATGATTTGGTGAGGAATGTAGAGTACTAGTTCTGAGGACTTGTAATACTGCATTAGTAACATCATTCCCTACAACATGCCAATATTGTTGGAAGAAAATTGGGGCGATACCATCTAGACCAGGGGATGCATTTGATCCAAAGCTGCCTTGATTTCATCACGAGAAAACTCCTTCAACAAATCAACATATATTTCTGCAGCAACTTTCCCGCTCAAACCATCCAGAAAATCCAAGTTATTATTCTGTTGTTCAGAATTAAACAAAGACTGAAAATAACTTAAGATAATCTGGTCTCTTTCCTCTTCATATTTCCATGTTCAACCCTTTAATCCAATTCTTACTCTTCCTCTGAGAAGCTTTGTGATGAAAAAATTTTGAATTTTTGTCCCCTCCCATCATCCATAAAGCTTTAGCTCTTTGCTTCCACAAAATCTCCTCCCTCTACAACTAAGCCTGCAAGTTATTTCTAGCCTGCATTAATGCCTCTTTTGAGACACTACTAGCTTCCTCTAATTGCAATCTCTGAATATTAGCTCGAGCCCTTCTTATATTCATCTGTAAATGCCCAAATTTCAACTTATTCCAAGCTTCTAGCCTCCTGCTTGTAACACCCCCTTCCCGTAGGCTAGGTGTGTCACGTATTTTTCATGAAAAAATAAACCCGGCAAGCGATTATCTAATTTCATAATTTAAAAATAAACTGAAGTAATTTATTATGAAATAAAAGGTCTAATAAAAATATCTTCTCAAAAACATTAAAGAAATAACTGAATAAATTCGTCATAAAAGACACATTTTATTTTAGAAAGTCTGATCAAAATTAAAATGCTCATTCTACTCCTGGCCTGCCTGCTCGTAATCATCATCTTCACCTGGGTAATTAAAAATATGAAAATAAACTAAAATGAGTCGATGACTCAGTAAGAAATCTATCATAACGAAAATGTAATAAACATAAGATTTTCATAAGAACTTTCATGCTGAACTTAAAATTCATGACTGTTCATGCTAATGCTTATGCTATGTATGACTGAATTATCTGAATTAACTGACTGATTTATCTTACTTATCTGACTGGCCAACACACTTAACCCTGTGTGTAAGGTTGTGCACCAGCCCCACATCCCGCTGCAGCAAGGGGAACTGCTGATAGTATTCTAGCATACTATGGTGGACCACGACTGAGTTCGTGGCTTGCACACCACCCTGAAACTGAACTGCATTGGTACCATGCATCTGAATGGCCATCTTATTAACTGATCTGAACTTATCTTACACTTGAAGTTAAGATGGCTTACGTGTCTTATACACATGAGATGCATGACATATTACATACATAAATCATAATTTCTGAATTTAAACATGATGCGGAATGACATGATCGTATTCTATGCTGGATGACATGCTTGCATATGACATGAGCGGTTCATAAATAATAGCTATCAAAGAACTGGCTTGAATAATACATACATATAAGCTAACTGTGATGATCCTAATTTATGATCAAATTTACTTACCTCGATGCGTTTCTTCTTGAATAATACTTCGTAACTTGAGACCTATATTCAATAAATAACTATCACTAAATTGTTTGGAACTAAAATAAATGCTAATATCTTACTTAACTAAATTCGGAATTCTAAAACATAGTCAAACCAATATTTGTTTAACACTAAAATCAATAATTCATAGTATTTAAATTACTTAAAATACTAATTTATAATTTAGTAGAAATACTCGAGCTATTTTTAAATAATTCACAAAAACTTAAATTCTTAAACTAAGTTTCATTTCTTAACGTAATTATTAAATCTTATAAGAAACTTAATAAATTCCAATAAATTCTTAACATAGAAATTTTATTAAAATCTTACTAAATTGACAAAAGAAATATTAACTCAAATATTAGACTTAAAATTATACTTTAAAACATATTTCCAATTCTTTAAACATTTATTAAAAAGAATCTTTAACTACTTATATTTATTTAATAAACTCAACTAGTAATATTAAACTCAATATAAATCACTAAAACAATTATTGAAATAAAATGAGATCAAGTATAACTTAAAATATAAGCTCAAATAAATATCACTATAATCTGTAAAAAGGGTTAAAAACTCTGGCCCATAACTATAATACTATACTACATGAGCCCAAACAGGAAACTAAACCCAAACCCATCCCAACCTCATACGGCCTAAAGGACTAGGGCCCAAGGCCCATCAAAACCCACGGGTTCCCTCTAGAACCCGAGAACACGGCAAGCCTAAAAAGAAAATGAAAACAGAGTTGAGAGAGAAAGAGTCTGCGATGGAGGAGCTCACCGAGGAAGAGGGGCTAACTCGACGGTGGTTCTGGCGGCTGGGAGCGATCGGCGGCGCGACAGGGGGGTTCCTATGGTGGTGCGGCACCGAGTGAGAGAAAGAGAGAGAGAGTTTAGAGAGAGGAACTACTAAACCGAAACCAAAAGAGAGAGAAAGGAAGCTGTGGCGGCGGCAGTGGGCTTCCCGGAAGAGAGTGGGTGCGACGGGACAAGGACGGCCGGCAGTTTCTGTGGTGGCTGGTCGGTGGTTCGACGTCCCTCAAGGTGGCTACCGTTGAAGTGAAACAGAGGCTTCGGCCTTCACGTCCGTGGCTGCTGCGGCGTGTCCTCGCGGCTGGGGATGGTCCGGTGTCTTCTAAGGTGGCCGGTGGTGGCGTCGGCGTGTTCTGGGCAGCTTGGAGTCGCCGTGGTTGATGGTGGTTCGCGGCACGACACATGGGGTGCTTTGTTTCGTGAGAGAGAAACAGAGTCATTCTTGTTCTGTCATTCCATGCAACGTTGGTTTCCGTTGGGTCTACGGCACTGCAGGTAGCGGGGCTGAGCATGGGCCAGGCAAGGCTCGAAGTGGTTCTTGGTCTGCGGCGTGAGGTTTTCTTTATGCAGAAGATCCAGCGTATAAACATATATATATATAGGTGGTAGAGAACACCCTAAAAATAAAACCCTAAGGAAAGAGACGTGCATGCATAGGAGAGGAGACGTGCGGGGCGGAGAGGAGGGAAAACGTGGAACTTAAAATATGAGAGTAGTTATCCTAATAACAATAAAATCTTAAATAATAATAATAATAATAATAATAATAATAATAATAATAATAATAATAACCTAATTATCAAACCTAATAAAATATCCGTGTAATTGTCTCTAATGATATAGGATCGGGATGTTACACTGCTGCAGCTACTTAATCTATCAATTATTTCAACCATAGACCTCCCTTCAAAACTCCCTTGCCAAAACCTTGAAATAACATCACCACATTCCTCATCCTCAACCCACATTGCCTCAAACCTGAAAAATTCATATCTGGTCCTTTTAAATTCAGAAGTAGGCAATAACATAATTGGCACATGAAAGTAAAGAAATCATCCATTCAACTACACATAATATATTTTGCATACAAACTTGAAAATGACAAATATCAAATGAGCAGGTTTATATCTATACATTTTTTTGGGAAAATATTTTAGCATCCAAAATAAAGGAATCAGGGGGAACTCTAAAGTTCTAATACCTGTGTAGTGAGATTTTGTTCGGAATAAGCTATAAAACAGGGGAAAACCATGAACAATAGGCAAAAAATCCCAATCTTAACAATAATCATATATGTACAAAAAGCACGAAAGTTAGAATAGAATTGAAAACTAGAAAATATAAAACTTAAAATCAACTACATCTGACAATGGATGATAAGGACTGGCAGTGAAGGAAACCAAGAATTTTTCGACTCTGAAAAATGGTGCACTGGTTCGTGAATGGGAAAGCAAGCTGAAGCTTCTTTGTGATTCTCTTCCTAAGAGAGAGAGACGTGTGAAGACGTTCGGAGAGGAGACATGCCAGTGTAGACGGGCCAACAGAGACGTAGGTGCATTGGTTTGAACTGAGCAGAAAACCAATATGAAGCTTCTTCGTGAAGCGTGGTTATCTTCCTTTCAAACTCTTTTGTTCAATTCTATTTTTTTAAAAGATCATACTCGGAGGGTGTGTAATGTAACCCCACATTGACTGACCGTAGAAGAATTGATAAATAAAAGTCTCGTGTCTATCAAAATTCAGAATGCTCTCGAAGAGCACAGCAGCCAGCGGGGCAATCTGGTCAACAGGGTCCACGTCAAGTAGAGAAATTCAAGTAGCCTACGGAAAATAAGGAACGCGTTACAAGGAAAGTGCGGAAGATATCTTGGGCGACACTCCATGACCGAAACAAATCCCATGTTTGCTTGTGAAATATTTTTATAATGTTTGTGAACTTTGAATTTTGAGAATATTTTTTAAATTAAGCCATCTTTAGTTATTAAAAATGTTTGAAAATATTTAAAAATTTGTTTGAAAAGGAAAGAAAAATTTAAATAAAAATATTTTTTAAAATAAGTATTGCTTTGCAATTTGTGAAAGTAGATAGATAAAATTGAAAAATTGTTTGATTATAATTTTTTTAAATTATTTCTTATTTAAATTTTGTAAAAGTTGTATTAATTTTAGTATTTGGATAATGATTAGATAAAAAGTTAAAAAATTTTAAAATATAGAATTTTTATATATTTAAATAATATTTGAAAACGAAGTTACGATAAAAGTTAAAAAATCTTGAAAAATCCTTGGTTGCCAAACAAGGTCTAAACATAAAAATTAATTTTTTTTAATAAAAAAAATTTAAATAAAATAATTAATATAATTATAGAGTGTACAAATCTTGTATAATCTTTTTCACTGACTTTAGTGAACCTTACTGCTTTCAAAAGAATGACAATAGACTTGTATATCTTACAATTATACGTAACACTACCATATATAAAAATAACTTTTCAACTTAATCTAATCACTCTTAAAAACGTCAATCAAACTTTATTTTTTAAAAGAAATTTCAAATTCTTCTTTTTCATTTTTCATGATTGAATGGAAAGTTGAAAAGTTTAAATATTAAAAAGTCAAAAGAGAAAAAAATTGAGATTTAGAAACTGATTGGTTTGATTTAGGCTGTATTTGGATGTTGAGCTGAATTAAGTTCTTTATAAATAATAATGAGTTGAAATAATAGAATAAATTTTATAGGATTCACCTAAAATGAATTTAAATGTGTTTTGATGTTAATATGAGTTTAAAAATATTTATAGGAAATTGAAAAATGTCGTAGGTTCTACGTGTAAAAAATTGTTGAATTGAAAATGATTGTGGATCTTACGTGTAAAAATGTTTTGAGTTGAGACGAGTTTAATAATTTGAGAGTTGGGTATTTAAATATTAGATTCAACTTAAAATTAGACTAAACTGAATTGATTTCAGTTGAATCTATCAACCAAACGGGACCTTAAAAAATCAGCTTGAAAATGTCTAGTTAATACCTCAGTATTGCCCTTGTTTCGCGTAGGAAAAGGAGCTTCCAGGGAGAGCAAGGCCGTATTGCAAAATGCAGAGAAAAAAAGGGAGTGCCTGAAAGGGATATTTGGGATTTTAATGCTTATTTACATTTAGATTATAGAGTTTATTATCAATTGGTAGAGATAAAGACCTACATATGAATAACTTATGTATTATGAGATAAAGTATAGTTGATAAGTTAATAACTTATGTTATCAATTTGTAATATAAGAAATTATGTTAACCAAGTCACATAAATATAAGGGTCATTTTCATCCATTTCTACGTTACAAGTTGAAACAAGTTATGTTTGAGTTAGTCCAATTTGAATTGATTATTAAATAGATTATATATATCGTATTGTATTATTTATTATTTATATAAGTCGCTTAAGTCGTGTTTGGATGTAAATTGTGAATAATAATATTTTATACGTCTCATTAAGATTAGTTTAACTTTTTTAAATTGAGATGAATTTATTTTTTTAATTGAAATATATGGAATATGTTGAAATGATTTAACTTTTTATAAAAAATTAAAATGAATTGAGATGAATTGAATTGATCCAACAATCAAACACAGCCTTACTGTTGAAACATGACCCACAAACTATAATTACAATCTTTAAAAGCAATTAGAAGCATTTTCACAAACTCATGAAGTTGAAAATTATTATTTTAGTCTCATATTTTATTATATTTTTTATTTGGAATATTTTAAATAATATTTAATTAATTGATATGTAAAATTATTTAAAGTATTATTTTAAATGAATCGCATCACTTTATTGGTATTTGCCACGTCAAGCACCGGGGATAGGTAGTTAGTTCATTATCCGCTTCATTATTCTTTACGATATCCCTGACATTAGTGTGCTGTGTCAGATAATCACCATGCCAAGTAAGCGGAAGGCAAAATGAAACCTTCTTCCTGCTGGGCCTGGCTGCGCGATTAGCTTATTTTCCCACCATTCAAGCTTGCATATAAAGGGCCCTTTGTCTCTCTTTCTCTCCTAAGTTGGAGTGCGTTGCCTTTTATTTTCTGTGTAGAGCTTAACCCTCGCAGGTACGATAAAATTTTGTTACATGGTAGATGCCAACTGATACTTTAGATCTTTTGTTGTCACTTCTTATGATAAAATGGTTGTTCGTAGTCATATAATGTCTGATCTTTACGTCATTCTCCAATCTTGTCATTCATGAGATTTTTTATCCTCTTGGGGTTTTTTTTTTTGTCATTCTCTTTATGTTGTTTTCTGAACATATGAGATTCTGTTGTATGATGAAAGGCAGAGTAAGAGAGAGAGAGAGAGGAAATGAAAAGATGGTGACTTGGGTCCCCAGTGAATGCTTCGGCCATTTCAAATTCTCACTAACCAATCAGTTAGCCTCGGATACTGGGTTTTTCCTTTCAGTTTTTCTCCTCTCTTCTGTTGTTTTCCTTTCCTCCTCTCTATTTCGTATCGAATCGAAATCACTGACAATGACTTGTAAATTTTAAAAGGAAAAATTCTAGACATAAGTTTCACATATTACACATCATTTAAAAAGTATATGATTTTATTTTTTTATCATTATATTTCATATTTTAATTTAATATAAAATATGAGAACAGAAAAATAAAATCGTATATTTTTAAATGGTATGTAAGAGTGTGAAACTTCTGTGTAGCACAATTTAATTAAAAGAGAAATGATAGTTGAAATGCGCAAGTGTCAATACAGTATAATTATTTAAAATAAATAAATAAATATGAAATTTATATAAAAATAATAATTTTTTAATAATAAACTTTATTTGTTTTTAAAACGATTTTATTACGTTTATACCCTTTATGATTTTATGTAATATTATTCTTATTTTTTATTTAAAATAAAATTAAAAAATAATTGCGTAAAAATTGTAAGTTTATAAGTTTTGAAATAATAATGCGAAGTTATTAACAATAATTTGTGATTTGAAACGCATTGATTTGGGTACCTATCTCAGAAGATAAGAAGCCAGCTGGTTTTCCATCCACGAAAGGAAAGATTCACAGAAAATGGAACGTGACATTATAATAGATATAATTGGGCGATGAATGCCATAGTTCATCTGGTTCCTCTTGTGATTCCGTTTATTGACCTTTCCCTTGCATAAGAGTCCAACAGTGGCTAAGTCGACGTGGATGCAAACCGACACTCATGCTTCTGGCATATTCAAGAATATATTCGTACATCTGACATTCCAACTGTGGTTCAGTTTGGGTTATTTGGAATCTCAAAACTAAACCCTGTTCTTTTAAGGTTTCTTTTTGAGTCATAAACCTGTTTGAAGTTTGAGAAAATGAGCTGTTTGTTTTGATTGTTGAAGTGGTAGCCTTTTTTGGGAGGGAGTTCTTGGGAGTTACTCGTCGAAAACAAGAAAAGAAGAATAAATTCTTGGGTTCTTTTTCTTATTTAACTGGTAGAGTAGTTTTTGCCTTTGCATGTGTTTGTTATGGCTGCTTTACATCATAAAGAGCGAAAAACTGTTTTTCCTCCTTGGACGTTTGAGAATTCTGTTTCATTTTTGTCAACAATTCTGAGAGTTTGCCAATAATTTGTTTATATATATCATTAGATTTCCTGTTCTGTCGAATATTTTCAAACTTTATTACTGTTATGCAGCGTATAAGGATCGCCAATCATTTCAATCGAGAAGTTTTTCTGAAACCGAGTTGAAGGCACTAAAGAAGAAGAGTTTACACTGGTGTGGTCATAATCCCCTCACTGTCTTTCTATGATTTGTTTTTATGTTGCTTGTGAACTGACTTCTTGAATTCCTTCCTTGAGCCTAGTTGAAGACGAAATGACATGATAGTGATCAGGACTAATCGAACCCTTACTGTTTGAACCTTAAAAACTCCGTGTAAAATAGTGATCAGACAAATTGAGGGTCAAAAGAGTTGAAAATAAGCCATAGATATTTTATGAAAATGGATACTTCGTTAAAAAATTGCTGAAAGCAATAAACAGTACAGATTTAAATGAGGAATCTACAATTTTATATTGTTTAACAAACTCAGGATCTGATTGCCTCCAAACTTTACTCTGTTCAATAACTTTGCAATGTTGGGCCAGTGAGTGTGCTGCACCATTTGCGTCTCTTCCGTTATGTCTGACTTCTATTTACAAAGATCTATGACTTCAGCTAGCAAGGCTTCTTGATGAGACATGTTCATATTTGTTGCATTCAGTCGATCCACTATAGTTTTTATAGTCACTTTCAATAATAATCTTTGGGGTACCCAAATGAAAGGTAGACTGCAGCCCTCATAGAACTTCTAGTGCCTCTATACTTTCCACTTCTTGTTCCCCATATTCAGCTTTGCAAATTGCCATTAAGACTTGACCTTGTTCATCTCGGAGAATAGCATGAATGCCAGATTTATTTTGTTCTATAAAGATAGTTCCATCCACAAATTGAGGGTCAAAATGGTTGAAAATAAGCCATACATAATCCTGTTTTTGTTGGTACTAAATATTTTTCTTTTAGAATCTAATGAGAACTGCTTTTGATTGCACATATTTTACATTAAAGTTCCTTTCTTGCTTTCACAGTGGAGATTATAATTTTATCAGAATTTTTGAATTATCCAATAATGGTTGGAGAAAAGAAAGTCTGTAGGCATCAGTGGGTTTGAAGTTATTCATTTCAATTGATTCTTTCTAGTTTAGATGCATTTTTCTTTGGAATATGGTGTGCGAATTGTTTCTTATTCATTTATTGTTCAGTTCTGGAAAAAATGATTACTCGAACAGTGGATCTCCGGTCTGACACAGTCACCAAACCAACTGAAGCAATGCGGGCTGCTATGGCGACTGCTGTGGTTGATGATGACGTTTTGCACCATGACCCAACTGCTTTATGCTTGGAAACAGAAATGGCAAGGATCACGGGGAAGGAGGCAGCCCTATTTGTTCCCTCAGGCACAATGGGTAATCTAATTAGTGTGCTTGTTCATTGCGACACTAGGGGAAGTGAAGTCATTCTTGGAGACAATTCCCATATCCACATTTATGAGAATGGTGGCATTTCAACAATTGGAGGTGTGCATCCAAGGACTGTAAAGAACAACCAAGATGGAACAATGGATATTGATTTAATTGAAGCTGCCATTAGAGATCCAGGAGGGGTGCTCGTGTACCCTACTACAAGGCTTATCTGCTTGGAAAACACGCATGCAAAGTAAGGATTATTATACTTATCAAAGAGTTATGTCTGCCTTGTGGTAGATAATGATACCCTAACCACTTTTTATAATCGATGTCTTAAATGAATATATTGGGAGATTCCACATTGTGTGCTGTGAAAGCTGGTTTTTCTAGGGGAAATTAAAAGGAAATCAGTTACCTGTACTTTCACTTTTTAAAACCTGAATTTTTAATATAATAAACTCAACACCTGTACTTCTACACATTAAATTTAAGAAATGAAAAAAAAACATCGAAAAAAAATTGTTTCACATGTTCACATATAATTAAAAATATAATAATAAAAAATATAAAAGATTGGAGGCATCCCCTGTCACCCCATGGGGTGGCCTCCTGCAGGGTGGTGGAGAGGCCCTGGGAGGGGAGGAGATCCCCTCTGCCTCCACTTGTGTGGTGTTGGTATGGGGTGGGTGGGAGGGGTCATGCCTCCACTGCACAGGGGGAGGAGTGAGGATCCCCCAACCTGCTCACCACGTAGGGAAAGAAGAATGGGAGACCACCCTGCGCATCAACCATGCCAGTGGAGGCACCGTAGGTAGGAGAGATCCCCTTCTCTGCCCTCAGTCCCTTTCTTTATTCACTTTTACTTTATCTAATTTTTCACTTTTTTTTGTAAAACACATACATATTTCCGACATGTTAGATGAAGTATCTGTCAGCATTGGCGTTTTATTTTGTTGGAAAACATCTAAGGGTATTGAATTTAACATGCCGGTAGAGGTGCCATGTGGTGGGAGGGATCCTCTCCACCACCCTTGGTGCCGTGCTTTTTTTTTTCTTTCTTTAAGTTTCTTTTATTTTATTTTTCTATGTAAAAAATACAATACATGTTACTGGCATGTTCAACGTGACTGTCATCTTCGGCATCTTATTTGTTGGAATATGCCTGCTGGTATTGTCTTAACATGTTTAAAAGCACAGGTGTTAAATTTATCCAATTAAAATCTCGGGTCTCAAAAGTAAATTGTGAAAAAGCACTGGTACCTGGTTTCTTGGTTCTCCTTCGTTTGATGTTTTGCCTGCCTCTACATGCATGCTATATGAAATATATGCTTTTTTTGACACCAATTATTAGGGACCTGTGTGCTCATGCAGTTGTAATGCACAAATTTTATTGGGTTGAAAGGCATGGTAAACTGCCCTGCAGATGCAGAGTTGGCGATTTCTCTGTTAACAGTTAATTCTATTACTTTTGTTATCATTTTTTTTATGGTTGTATTGTCCAATGAAACTAGTTCTTGTTTCGAGGCTTCTTCAAATTTCATCTGAACCGATGATATTTTCTTTCCCAAGGGCAATCTTCCCTCAATTAAAGTTAATTGTACATAACTTTAATTGCTAATTTGTAAAGACATGCTTCCTTACATCACAGGATAAAATGCTACTCATGCTTCCATATAGCTTTAATTTGTATTGAATATATAGGGGAAGGATATGAAATTTAGCATAGCTTTGACAGTAGCTCATTATTAAGTATTTCTAATTTCTTCACCTCATTTTTTTCCATTCTTCAGTCTTTAGGATCACATAATGATTTTGTTATGCTCATCCCTCACTTCTACATGTACGGAGGTTTGATTGAACTGAGTTAGTTTTAACTTTAATTTTTCAATGTCCAGACAAATATAGCTTGTGCTCTCAGTTTTGGGACTTGGACTGCTAAATGTATTATCATTCCAGTTCTCAAGTCAATTTGGATGTGTGTGGCTTTGAAAAGAAAAAGTTAAATTCTTCATGTGGCATGATGTTTCATTCCATGTTTGCACGTAACTTCAGAGTGTGGAAGCAGTGCAGTCAGCTGCATTAATTTCAGTTTTAGGATTTTCAGAAGTCTGGAAAGTAGCATAATAATGAATTTCACATTCTTGTTCTCTTTGTTTATTCATACTCAGCTCAATATCCTAGGAGGCTCATATGAATGTAAGATAACTGAAGTCGTCTCTCATGGACTTTTGGTCAAACCTGTCTGCTCTTGATGTGAAACATTGATCATAACATTCAAGACTTTTTTTATAGTATTAACACTTCATTAAAGGGTACAATCCAAGTACCGAGTAAGTATACAAGAAATAAAACTATCTAGAAGGAGAAAAATATATAAGAAAAAGGGTAATGCTACAAACCACACTCCTTTCGGGTTGTTCTTGTATTACTTTCATTTTTTTAGTTCAGGCCAGAACGAGACATATTTTTGCAGGAACATTACTTTGTAATCCTTGGTCAGGTTGATGGGAAGGGATGTATAAAGATCCATGCTTTATATTATTACTACCTAAAAAGCTATATTTTGTTGTTGCAATCAGTCTAGAATCCACGTTCAAAAGTACCTGAAACTACACTCAGCACAGTATGGAATTTTCTGAGAAATTTAAGCAGTAGCTCTACTTTGAGCAAATTATATTATAAGTATTACACTAATTGCTCTTGAATCTATGAACTGTATTGCTGAGGAATATGAACTTTTCTTCCACATGGTGTTTCTTTTTTCCCTATCAATTTATTGAACCATCAATATGTTTTTCTTTTCACTTTTTAACTGTAATGACTGTGTATTCTGTGATTGTAATGCCTTACGAGTGGCATCTCTACTAAATGTAGCTCTGGAGGTAGATGTCTGTCTGTAGAATATGTAGACAAAGTTGGAGAGCTAGCCAAAAAGCATGGTTTGAAGCTTCATATTGATGGGGCCCGCATTTTTAATGCATCGGTTGTAAGTAAAATTTTTTGCATGTGTTTAGTTTGTCATTGCGTGTTATTGTGTGGTATGTTCGACATCCATGTGGAGGTAAGTAAGTACGTCCCTGGAGTTGTGATTTAGTCCATATGATGTGCTAGAAAGCCCTATGGAAGCTTAAATTTTGCTGTGCAAAATGGTCAAGTACCTTAGAGCACACTTTTTTTTTCCTACCTTTACCATTTTCCCACATATGTTGAACCTCATCCTCAAACAGGTTAACACACTTAAATGCTGGAAAAGATTCTCACACTCATGAATACAACTGCTACAATATGCTGTATGATATCTCTTGAAGCAAACTGCGGCATAGCATCATGAAAGGGGCCATCATAGAAATTTGTGAGCTAACCTGCTCGAGGATGACAATATGAATTATAGTGCACTGTCTAAAATTAGCTATTGTGCATTGGCTAATTCCACTCTTACGAGGGGGGCCATCATAGAAATTTGTCACTTTGTAATAGTTGATATATGGAAAACGTGATCTTAATGTTCCTATAATTGCTACCATGCGGTGGCAGCTGCTTATTTTTTTCATCTACTTGTTCTAGGATATGGATAATTTACCTTGGAGTGCCTGTTATGATGCTTCAGAGGCATTTATCTGCCATATTTTCTACATTCTTCACTTCTAAGTAAATGCATATATCTTCTATGTAAATTTGAGCTGAACATTCCTTTTCATTGTGAATGATGATTTTGGATCAATCTCTATTTCTGATGCCAATTGTCTTTCTTCAACAAATTGTGAAGTATATACTATATGAGTTTCTAATCCAGAAACATTGGTATGCCAGGCACTCGGCATTCCTGTTCATAGGCTGGTGCAAGCTGCTGACTCCGTTTCGGTATGGTTGCCTTGTGTGGGCATTCTTAGATCTTTTTATTCTGCAAGTTTTCAGTATTATCACTTGTTGATATTACTTGCAACTTAATTCTGAAGTTCATTATTTATTAGACCACATATTGCCAATGCTTTTGTCTCATTTAAATTTGTGAACCAGGTATGCCTGTCAAAGGGTCTGGGTGCTCCAGTTGGATCTGTTATTGTTGGCTCCAGAAGCTTTATTGCCAAGGTACCAACGAAAATTATATGGTTAGAAGTATCAGCAGCTCCTTAGATCTATTAGAAAACTTACTTAGCATCAAACTCTTCTGTTTCCACCTGTTAGGCCAAAATACTTCGGAAAACCTTAGGTGGTGGGATGAGACAGGTTGGGATCCTTTGCGCTGCTGCTTTGGTAGCTGTACAAGAAAATGTTGTAAAGCTTGAAGGCGATCACAAGAAAGCTAAGATTTTAGCAGGTTGGTACTTAGTATTCTAGTGTACTTGTTTCATATTGCATTATCGTTGCTGGGAAGAATAATTATTCCCCTGGCTCTTTATTTCTATGTTCTCTCTCAAAAATTCCAGAAGGACTGAGTCAAATCAAAGGAATAAAAGTCGATGTTGCTTCAGTGGAGACCAATATTGTAAGTATCTTAGTTATGTGAATTTTGGTTGTTTTTCTATGTAATCAAAACTCTTGAGATTCTAGTTTACATAATTTAAGATTGGGAAGTTGCTGAACCAAGTATTAAGTGGTTAAGAAACTAGTTTACTGAATCTAGTTTTTATTATCAAGTAGCTTTGTGTACGCTTGCTCAATAACAAATCATATTGAAAGTGGGACACATGCAAATCTGCTTCATGCAAAGGTTTGAGCACAACTTTGCACAAGATTTGTTCCGACAGGATTATAATCGGAACCACTATAACACTTCTGGAGGATTAATTGTTTCTCCTTGTGATCTCTCACATTTTATCTTTTTTTTTGGGGGGGGGGGGGTCCATATAGAATGATTTAAGTCACTTGACACTTCAGGTTGAGTTCATTTGTTCATTTGTATATTACATATTAGTGCTTTTCTTGATCTCATTCATATAAGCTGAACATGTACTAATACATACTTTTGCTTTGGTACATCACCAGATATATTTTGACATAGATGAAAGCTCAAAGTTCACAGCAGAAAAACTGTGCGAGTACTTAGAAGAACATGGTATACTCGTGACGCAAGAGGGCCCATTAAGGTCTGGTTTCCTCACAAAAAGCAGCTTAAATCCATGAATTCCTTCGTAGTTCGTCTTTTCGTTGTTTTTTTTAAGTCCAACTCATGGATTTAGTTTTTTCAACAAATATAAGCTTAAAAGAAGTAAGCACGTGTGTTCATATCAAGTGATATTTTTATGATTATTGATTGTGTGTCCAAGCAGAAAGAGGGGTGTGTTGTTCTAGGATCTACGCAATAAACCAGAGAACTTGACTAATTACTGAAGATGTAGGAGGGCCTCACTTTGTGGGTTTTACGTACAAAATTTCTTAATGGAAAAGCTAAAGTTTTCACCTTTTAGTTTCAACATGTTATTTCATTTTCTCTGTTTGTTGCATGTCAAAAATAGAGGCAAGACTTTCAATGCATGTTCAGTTCAGATGCTCTGATATGGCACATTTTCTTTGATCCCGTTTATAAAGTTAGACAGTAGTTGTTTTTGTTAGACAGGAAAATGAATCAAATGATGATGTTGGTGTTGGTGTTTTTGCTGTTTCAGGATCAGGATTGTCCTCCACCACCAAATTTCTGAAAGTGATGTGCAATACACCTTGTCATACTTTCAGGTGATCCACCTCCCACCCTTCACTAGTTTGTTCCTAAAATTTTGTAATTTACACTTGCATTTGAATTTCGCAGCATGCTCTATCTGGTGTTCAAGATCAAAATGGCATCTAGTGGGAGAATTTGTCATCACTCTCTTCCTTCTCAAGAAGCCCATTGGGTTTTCTAAACTCGAATAATTTCGTATTTATTATTTTTATTTAAATAAAGCAGCTCGTGAAAATGTCCGAACTTTCGTGAACAATAAAATACGTCTTGATGAAAAGTTCGATCGCAACTTGTGTTCGAATAAAAATTAAATGAATGAAATTTGACTATTTACTATTTGTTAATCGACTCGTTTATATATGTACTCTTTATATAGTTTTATTGAACTTTTTATTCTATTTGCTTTTAAGATTAATTTAGTTGGTCCTTCTATTAAACAACTAAATTATTAACTATGTTGACCTGTATGTCACACGTCATACAACTACAAAAAATTAAAAACTAAAAACTACAAAGAAAATTTGGAGTTTAAGAAAAGGAGAGCGAGAGATAGGGAATCATTGAGTAAGAATGTAGTGTCACTTGAGAGTCCGAGACTCCAGTTCTATTAAGCAAGAGTAGAAATCGGTTTTAACAATTTTTGAGATAAAACCAGTTTTCAAAAATAAATAAATAAAGTTGAAAGTTGAATAAAATATTATGAGAATATTATTTATTAATATTATTATTATTTTGAGATTTGATAAAGTTGAATTTAGACTTGAAAAAATTGAATTGTTTATTTTATTTTATGTAAAAATTTAAAAAAAAATTGTAATGATGAGATGAGATGAAATCAAACACTCTGAATCCAAATGAGTTCATTGAAATCACTTTTTGGTATAACTTTTTCAAGTACATCCAAATACCAAAAATATTTCCAGAATTTTAATGCAAAACAAATGAAGTAATCAGATCATATTGGAATCTTCTAATACATCAGCCTTCACTTCTCCAACACCACAACACGGGATGATGTGGATTTTTATTTATTTTTTTCTTTCTTCAAGTAAAACGAACGTTTTGCTGTGCTTGTCTTCCTACGCAAGCCAATTCGAATTTTTGCTCTCCCTGCATCGCCCTCTCCCGCGTTACTTCTGTCTCGTTCGTCCCGTCACAGTGTTGTGCCGCTGCCCACGCCGACCGGCCAAACAAACTCCGATCGTCCGCCACCATCTCGCTCGCATGTCACATTTCTCTCTCTCCCTGCGTCACCATCTCGCTTGCATCTCGCTGCATTGGTTAGTTTTGGAGTTATTTTACAGGATCTTTCTTCCAAGCGTTTGTGTTTGTTTGCATAGAAGTAATGATTGAAATCTTATTGTATTTGTCTGTCTTCCTTGTTTGGGTTTTCCTATACAAAGCAATGTAATTTTTTTGGTAGGTTTATATATATAGAAGGATTGGGTGGGGATTGTGGTAGCTCTTAACTGATTATTGAGATGGTTTTGGTTCAAGTTTGAACCTTTTTTATGTCCCTTGCATTTTTTGAATTGATTTTGTTTAATTTGAAGAATCCTTATTTGAGCTTATGTTATTATACTTGAGAATGTATATGGGTTTGTTCTAGTCTAACGATATTTAGGGTGCGTTTGGATGTTGAAGTGAGTTGAGTTGAGATAATAAAATATTGTTAGAATATTATTTATTATTATTATTATTATTTTGAGATTTGAAAAAGTTAAATTGTTTATTATATTTTGTGTTGGAATTTGAAAAAGTTGTAATGATGAGTTGAGATGAGTTGAAAAGAGTTTTAGTTCCAAACGAAGCCTTAGTGTTTTATTACTTGTTGGGTATACGATAGTTCTAGTCTACCCGAGCTTTTGGTTTAAATGAAGTGATCATGTGGGCTCGTTTCCATAATCTTTTTCTTAAATCATGGAATTTTATATCAAAACTTGGAAAAAGCGAATGACAAAGCATATTTGTACATGGTATTTGCGTCGTTAGTGATGATATTCAAGGCTCAATGGAGATTCCTATGTCTACTTCATATCAAATGAGATACAAGTATTGTTTAACTATCAACATTTTTTTAAGTGTACATGATTTAAATTTATTAGCGGTGAGATAATCAGTTTTAATATTTCTTGTTATTCTAAAACTTCATTATGACTCAGTTGAAATAACGTGATGGATAAAAAGAAAGATGAAAGGCCACCTAGGCCTTCTACATCAATCCCACCGGCACAGGTATGATACACACTGGTCATATAGAAATGTCCATGTATTTGATATTTCCAATTAGTTAATGAATTTTTATTTGTGCATTATAGGGATATTGTGGTCCAGGAAATTTGTACTACTCGTCATTTATATATACATATGCATGGGATAGCCAGGTAGATTTCCTTATAAGCTTTTTAAAAAAAATTGTGGACGTGCATTTGAGTTGTTCTAACGTCGTGCCTAATTACAGCCCCCCATCAATGCCACATTTTGGACCAACGATGCTCTATCCTTTGTCGAGTAATGCAGAGGAGTTGGGATGAGTTCAAAATATTATCTTCATAAATTCCTTTCGAACATTTAAAATATATATTTTTTTCTTTCATGCATTTGGCTCGTTCTAACATCGTATTAAATTACAGCCCCCATCAATGCCACCTTTGGACCAACGATGCTCAACCCTTCATTCAGTAATGCGGACGAGTCGGGTTGAGTTCAAAATATTATCCTGGTAAATTCCATTCGAACTTTCAAAATATATATTTTTTTTCTTTCATGCATTTGGCTCATTCTAACCTCTCCTAATTACAGCCCCCCCAATGCCACATTTTGGACTAACGATGCTCTATCCTCCGTCGAGTAATGCGGAGGAGTTGGGATGAGTTCAAAATATTATCATTGTAAATTCCTTTTGAACTTTCAAAACATACCAGCTTCTTTTACTCATTTAACAAGCAACAAAAATCTCGTGCACTAATAAGGATTGTTCCAAAATACAGTCTTTTTCCCATTAATCAAACTGTTGAAAGTGGTACCACTGAAGTATATACATTGAACATAATACAACAACTCTAGAACTTAAATTACACAAGTTATATACATTGAACATAAAATATAACAACCACTTTACAAAACACTTCACAAAAATGTGAACATAATATAGCAATCACTTTACAAAACACTTCACAAAAATGTGAACATAATATAACAACCACTTTACAAAACACTTCACAAAAACGTCAGCTTCCCTACTTCTACTCATCAACCTGATTTTTTCCAACTACATTGAGTCTCAATCATTGAAACGCCAAACTGGGGGCCAGGAAAGCTATCCGGCTAGGTTCCATCTACCTCAAGTTGCATCTATGAACGTAATATAAATAGTTAAAAATGAACATAATATAACAAATTCAATCACTTCAGCAAAACTGACAGAATAAACCAAGATTAATTACATTTTCTTGAGTATTAATCACTGAAACGCCAAACTGGGGGCCGGGCAAGCTATCTGGCTGGGTTCCATCTACCCCAAGTTGCATCTATGAATGCAATATAAACAGTTAAAAATGAACATAATATAATAAATTCAATCACTTTAGAGAAACTGACAGAATAAACTATGATTAAGTACACTTTCTTGAGTCTCAATCATTGCAACGCCAAACTAGGTTCCAATGGACTCCAACACTTCATCAGTGTTTTGGGGCAGCTAACAATAGATAAAAAAAAATTAGATCAAAGTAACCAATAAAGGGACACAATTAACATGTGCTCGCCACTAGTACTGATCACCATCATATTACAAGTTCTTGTACAAAAATAAATGCATGTAGAAAAGAAAACCAGTAGGAGAAGAATTAAGCAGCAACTACAATATACAATAACCAACACAACAAAGATAAATGCCAATTTGCTAACATAACAAGTGAGTGATTCAAAGCCAATTTAAAGGAACGACATCAAAATTAAAAGGGTTATTAGAGAAAAATCAAGCCAAGAAAAGAGCTCACACGAAGTGATCAGTAATAGGTATGTAACTTGAAAGAGAGCACTTTCTTCGTTCCCAACAATTATTTAGCCAAATAAATTCCTACAAGTGTCAACAACTTCGCTACCTCTTCCATGTGGCTATGAAATGGGGGAAACACCATATTACATCTAACAAAAAATTACACAAGATAAATGGCTAATGCATGGACTGCAAAGTTACATTGAGTTTACCTGTTTACGTTTTTCCTTATGCTTTCTTCATCGTGGGTTTGTGCACTCTCTCAATCATTGATTTTTTCAGGAGAGATGGTGGTCTGTCTTTACCTCTCACAACATGGGGGCTAAGTACCTTTTTCGAACTCCCAATTGTATTTTCATCGACAACTATAACTGCAACATTGGAACGGGTTTGTTGCGATGACCTATTGGTGCGGTAGACCTCGTTCATTGCAGTTAACTCAACAATCATATCCTCAATATGGTCATCACATGACGCTGCATTTGTTGCCATGTCGTAACTCATCTTGATTATACGTGCATATCTGCTCACTTTTGGCCTTGCATCAGCTACGTCATAATTACTTTTCACAACAATGTATCTCCTTTATATGTGCTTCCTCCATCGATCCAATATGTACTTCTTTGGTACAGAACGAATATGGTTAATTTTGAAAATGGCTAATACATGTGTACATAGGATCCCTCTCATCTCAAATAATCCGCAGGAACACTTAGCCTCGCATGAGTCTCATTAAAGTACACACGATGAGTAACCTCCTTGATGAAACCATCAACACAAACTTTTTCTTTTACATGATATATTGCAATTACACCATCACTTTGGTGTAAAATTGGAAGACAACCGAGCATCCCCATTATCTCTTGCTGAACTTCTTTAAATTTAGAGTTCGTGTACAACTTTTGAAATATGTTCCCAAGTGGATTGA